>NC_134701.1:198048600-198133600 GCF_043290135.1 Rhipicephalus microplus
AAGAAGTATGCTTACTCGGGTGCTCTAAAGGCGACTGTTCTATGGCGACGGTACTTGTATTAGAGGCGTGTCGTCTTTCTGTTTATGTGACGTCACATGTGTGCTCATTTTATCCATACACGCCACCTTCAGGAGCACCGAAAAGAGAAGTTGTCGCCGTTGCAAGCAGTCTGGTGGATGTCAAAATCTATTTAGAAAAGATAGACAGAGAACAATAGAAAGAATGGCATCCATAATGTTCCCGTATATGAAAGCTTGGTCTGCTATACCTTGTATGGATACTGCACATAGAAAAACTATGAAAGCGGGTGGGGAATGGCTCGATTGACAATGCGTACCATTTCTTTGTTGCTAAAATTCAACCTACACCGAATGGTAGTTAATCTATAAGTGGCTCCAATCCCTCAGCCATTTCATGGTAACTGGCGTTGCGTTGGAGCTGCTGTTTAGAAACAGGGCCGCTGGCTTGCAAAACTGTTGCAGTCGCCAGCTTAAATGGTCAGGGAAATCAGAAGAAACTGAAGCGAAATCCGCGTGTTTTATACACACGCACAAAGTTGTGCAACATTCTCCAGAAGCGAACGTTCTTGAGCTCTGACAGATTTGCCGGAAAACATTCCTTTGCGGAAACGATCTTTTTAGTGTACTCCAAACAATCACTTGGCATTTTCAGTGTATGTGTGTGTGTGTGTGTGCGTGTGTGTGTGTGTGTGTGTGTGTGTGTGTGTGTGTGTGTGTGCGTGCGCGTGCGTGTGGTATGTGTGTGTGTGTGCGTGTGTGTGTGTGTGTGTGTGTGTGTGTGCGTGCGTGCGTGCGCGTGCGTGTGTGCGTGTGTGTGTGTGTGTGCGTGCGTACGTGCGTGTGTGTGTGCGTGTGCGCGTGCGCGTGCGCTTCTCGCTTCTCATAGTCATTTATATGTGTATTTCATTACTGACCAACTTCCTCAAACATTTCGTACAAAAGCAATTGCCATAATTTCACCCTTTATGGTGTGCTTTTAAGAACTGCACGCAGCCTACGTTTAGAGGCATCGTAAAATGGAATGCGTCCTCAAATCAGTTGCGCTTTCCTTGCAGTGTCCTGCAGCGGGGCGGCCGCAGCGGCAGCGGCGGCCGTGCAATTGGCCGGCTCCTACCCCGTCGTGGCAAAGCCCATTCCTCGAGGATTCTTCGAGTCTCCCCTGCAGTCGCTGGTCGCTTGCAGGTCGTCCTATCTGGCCGGTGAGTGTACGCCTCTTTTTCGATTCGCTTCTATATATAGCCCCCTTGCTTAAGATGAGCTTATAAACCATCTTGCGTTGGCTTAGGCTCTCAAGTTTCCTCTTCCGTGTAATATTTCATTTGACGATCACCATACTAAGCCCATCGACGCTCGGCCGTTAATTGTGGAAGCCCGTTCGGCTGATCGACATTGGTGTAAGCATCGAATGTAGTACACTGGTGTATCAATACAATGGCAGCTGCTCCTACTTCATCTCATCTTGGACGTACGCCCTAAAAACCGAAACTAAAAGAGAGACAGGGAAGAGATAGTCAGAAAAAAGATGTCAGCTCTGGTTAGGTTTTGTTATTATACTATTACTGAAAATCTCAACGCCAAGGTGACAATCTATCATCTCGCCTTTCTCAGAGAAGGAGCCGGACGACTGTTAAGCAACCATTGTTTCAACAAAATGGACGCAGCATAGAAGGCGCATGAGATCTTGTATGGTGTTCCTTTCGCGCTGAGCGGATAACTTTTGTTTTGGAGAATAAAGGAACAATATCAAGGCGAGCTAGCTACGTAACAATGTACTAAACACAAAAAAGTATAAGCACAATGAACTCTCCATTCGCTGGGCGCGCGCCAGAAGGTAACAGATTAATCTAGCTGCGACGACAGATTAATGGGCCGACGTACTCTCTTAACGCGCGTCGCTCAAGAAACGATGCGCGCCGCTCAGCCATGCATGCATAACACTTGCGCCCCCAAAGGCGTGCATCTACGCCTCGATCAACGGCGCGAGTCATGACAAGCGCGCCAGGTATAGGGCACCTTGTCCGGGGGCCGGTGTATGGCCTAACGCTCATTATTAATGACTCTGTGTGCAGCTTGTGCTCACGCTTCTCATCATTCTCTCGTGATCACTCAATCCCCAACGCGATTTTTCGAAACGAGCAAGCCGTGGTCGTGTTCGCATGGAAGCGTGTGCAAGAAGTCGTGACCAACTTAGCCCGCTTAAACCGTATACGATCCATAAGCGAGATAGATATACGGGCCTGCAGGTATACATATGCGTCGAGTGTGGTTGCATTCGGTAACTATATGTCGGGAGTTTCTCTGTCGTAAGGCAACGTGATGGACTGGATTTTGTCTTAGGTACACGATAAAGCTTGATGATTAAAATAACTCGCAATTTCGAAGACGACGCGCGTTTCTTATTTACACTTATGTTTCATTCGGTTTTCGCCCACAAAGCCTGTCTGGAATGCTCAGCGCAAAGTACACCTCTTTGTTCCACAAGGTTCACGATAATTCTAGATCGTTCTGTTAAGATTGCGCGCCAGACGCGAATACTCCGGAATACTCCAGAGCTCGCGCTATGACCAGTGACAAGGGTGTAATATTTGACAGCACATGCATAAATGCCGACGTGCTTCGGCGCTTGTCAGTTGATTGAACCGACGCTCTTTTCCAAGCTATTAGTATCAGTGTCTTGCTGCAATCTGACTTTCCTTTTACGTGGCCACAAGTTCCGCTCAATAAACAGTTCAACCTGAACACCCAGTCTGCTCCCTTCGTCCACGTCACGACCCCGTGGCATCTGGCGGAGGTGCTTTCCGGCACCGAATGCCCCCATCCAGCCGTGAGCCAAGCCCACACCGTGAAGGTGACGTTGACACCAACCTCCATCAGCGAGCTAGCCGCAGGGAGCGAGGGCTACATCCAGAGTACGGGGCTCTACCGGATAACAATTGCAACCCCAAGGCCACTACCACTATACTGCGACAACTATGACAGCCCCTGTACCAAAGTCCGCCACGGCCGTAAAGCAGCAGTCAAGGGAGTTACCGACCTTCCACGGATCATCATTTGAATACCCAGAGACCTGGCTTGAGACGTACGACCGAGTGGCCGCTTGAACCAGTGGGACTCTGAAGAAAAGCTGCGTTGCGTCTACATCTGTCTGGAAGACGCGGGGTGGACCTGGTTCGAGAATCGAGAGTCTGCACTTCAATCCTGAAGTCTCTTCCACGGCGCCTTCCTGGAAACTTTCATGAGCGTCGCCCGCCAAGAAAGGGCCGCTGCTTTCCTAGAGACCCGGGTGCAGCTATCAAACCAAAATGTCACAATCTTCCCGAAAGAGTTGATGAAAGTGTTCCGGCACGCCAACCCTCCCATGCGAGGTGTAAAGCAAGAGGTATTTGCAGGACTTGTTCGCAACCCGCCCGAGACTGTTCACAAATTGCTCACCAAGGCCACGACAATCAAGAAGGCACTTGCGATGTGCACAAGGCAGCATGACCGTCACTAGTTAACATTCAACTACGCCGAAGCTCATGCCCTCAGCACGGAGGACTTGCGTGAGGCCATTCGAGCGGTCGTGCGAGAGGACCTGCATGCGCAAGCTGTTACCTTCGCCGCAGCCTCAAGTGGATTCAATCGCCGACGTTGCCCGCGAAAAAATTCGCCAATCGCTTGAACTTTCCGAACAACCGCAAGAGCCCCAGTTGCAAGCCATGAGCTACGCTAGTGCAGCCCGACGCTGCACTCTCCCTCCACGCCCACGTCAAGAAGCGTTACCGTCGCAGTTCCGCCGCCAGACACTACCACCACTGACGGCATACCGTCCACCCGCCGGCCAGCCCAACGCTCGGAGGAAAACTGACATGTGGCGTGCTCCCGACCGCCGACCTTTCTGCTACCACTGCGAAAAGGGGGCCACAATTCCGACAGGAAAAGAAGCGAGGTTACCGATTGAGAAGGCGATTCATATACGGAGCCAAATTATACGCTATCGCGTTCTACTCATGGGGTGAAGTTCAAGCGTCCTTCAATTTATTGTCGAATTCCACGGTACAACTAAGGTATATCATTTGTCGCACTGAGCATCGCTTGTCGACTTCATATTGTTACCCGCCACAATGGTCTAGTGGCTAAGGCAATCGGATACTGACCCGCAGGCAGTGGAACGAAATTCCAGCGGCGGCGGCCACATTTTCGATCGAGGCGGAAATACTTCTGGCCTGTGTGCTTAGATTTAAGTGCACGTTTGAATAACTCCAAGGGGTAGAAATTTGCGGAGCCCTCCATTATACGCAAATCTCATAAACATACGCCGTATCGCAGTTTTTAGACGTTAAGCCCCCCTACCCCCTCCCAAAAAAAAGAAAAATTACAGCACATCCACGAAGTGAATGATGGTGAGTTGGGCGATGCGCTTGTCCATCCCTCCGCCTGTCCGTCTATATGTCCGTCAATTATACGAAATCGTCAATCATGCGAAAACCACTACCGCCATCCAGTGATATTTACAAGAACATATAAACACAACGTCATCTATTAAGCAAACTAGAGCTGGCTACGTACATACAATACAGAAAAGAGTCCACCCACTGTCCCACACCCTAAGGAGCTTTTCGCCCCTGAAAATACTTCATATTGTTCAAGTTCACGCCTTTTCAGCACCGTCGGCAAACTATACGTTTACGTGGCTGAACAATAACGCTGCGGGGTATGCCTAGCTGGATGTATGTATACTATCTGTGCCCGCCCGTAGATTTGTTCGCCGCAAATAATTACGTTTTGCTCTTAGCTACGCACGGCACACCAGTGCGAGTGACATCTCGGAGAAGCTGTCGTGGAAAATGTCCGATAGTTCCCGTTTAGTGAGATAATCCTAAAGGCTAGTGAATTGGGCATGTCATAAACGATAAAAGGGGGGAAAAAATAACTTCACGCTCATGTAACAATGCCGCGTTACCCGGCTCACTTAACGGCGCTGTATACAGACGTTACAGCGCCGTTAGACAGACGTTACAGCGCCACCCGTGTGAGAGAACGGCGCAAAGCTTAAACACGAGACATAGATGCACGTTTCGTGTAAAAACGGGCCATTGAACGCTTGTTCTACGAGCTAGAGCACAACATTTGAGGGGAAACAAGATGTCGAAATCAACGAAAACGAATCAACGAGAGATGTGCGACGTTAAAGTGCAGTCATTTCCCGTTCTCGGGCCGTTTTGTCCGCTTCAATTGTTTTCTTTTTCCCCTTCGGCCATCGTCACATTCTTTCCCCTCCATTGTTTTTCAAACATAGCCCCTTTGGCACCTTGCCGCTCAAACGTGGCGGCGCAAAACGACGTTTTACTTTCGCTGCCAGCATTTCGTCTTCTAACACCCTCCTCCTTCGTCATGCGTCGCTCCGTGCCGAGCACTGTATAGGAAACGAACGAACCGATGGCTATGGCCCGGCGGATCATAGGGGCAAGGGGGCTACCACGCGCGCGAGGCCCCCCGCCGCGCCGTCGAGTAGACAAATGACGCGTGAAAAGCTTTGTTTCATTTGTTTCCTCCTCGTTTCCGTCGACGCCAGCAGCAATGGACGTGTCGACGTTTCTCGCAGCCTGAGCAGGCGTCGAACTCGGCGCGTGAGCGTTCGGGCGAGAGTTTCGGCGGCGACGTTCATTCAAAAGAAGAGAGGAAAAGTGCGCCGAACGAATTTCCGAGCGAGCGAACGTTAAGAGCGGCCGGTGCTGTTGTATACGCGCGGATCGCGTTCTCGCTCGACGAACAGAGCCGCCATGCGGATGAATTTATGGGCAGCTTTTGGCGGAGACCAATGGCGGCCACCACTGCCTTCCATGCAGCAGCTTTCGTGGCGAAACTTTCTGGTTGCCTATAATTATAACCGGTACTATGTGTATGAGAAAGCGTGCGTGGCCATGTACACTGGTGTTTTATTAAACGTAGACTTGTCTTTTTTTTTTTTGGCTTCGTTATTGGAGCGGCCGTAAACGAAAGTTCGCGCGAGGACGTGGAACTGTTTCGAGCTGAAAATCAGGGATGCGAATGTGTATATAGTTAAAGGATGGTGTGAAGGGTCAAACCTCGAGAATTACGACCCCCAACTTGTGCGCATTTAACCAATACATCACAGACTGTTTTGAACCAACGTCGAGACGAAGAAAACAGGGATGCTTCATAGTCGTACACACGAGGTGCTATCGTCGATGCTTTGGCAAGCGTCCATCAGGCACGCGTTTTTCTCACGCACAAACTGCATAACGATAAAATGAAAGAATGAAATATAAACAGAAAGGTAGGAAGGCGTCGCCAGACCAGTAATAGCGATATAGGGGGGCGAGACCCGGAATAAGCACCGCCCTCTTTCTGCACACCGTTCTGCTTGACTGTATGAAAGAAAGAAAAAAGATGAAAGATGAAAACTGAACTCGTTTTGTTTCTTTCGGGCCTTCAAAGGTGAAACCGCCCGAGGCGCTCGCATGCGACACGTTCAATTAGGCGCGAAAAACGACGTTAACGTCCGTTGGTCTCCCGCTTACATCCCACAGCATTTCAAGCTTATGTTTACACGGCCGACGATTCAACGCATGATGATAACGAGGATGGGACATAAATCGTAAGCTTATTATTTGAACGAGGCCAGCAAGCTGCGCGCGAGACATGTATGCGGGTCAGTGGGCGTGGCTCGCGCTCAGAGTAAAACAAAAGAAAGAGCGAGGACTTCGCATAAACAGTGCGCCCGTTCGATCGCCGTATGATTACACGACGCTAACTACGTCTATCGTGTTTCGCACATCCATACAGGCATTTACGAGGCCGCGAGGAGGCGGCGCTGTCGTAAGGCTTTATTCGAGTCATTTGTCAACCCGTATAAGCGATCGGAGGTGTCACGCTCAAAGGGACACTGGAGGCGAAAACTTTTTACACCATTGGGAAAAGTGAACGTTCGAGGTTCTCGAGCGTTCCCCTTTGGGAACCTCAAACGATGCACAGGAGTGCTTTAATCACGGAAAAATTACGGCAAGCATAGGAAACGCTATGTGTCGCCAGTGGGACATTCTGGAACTATAGAGCCCGATGAGGTAAACATCCTCAATCAAGGCACAGGGGTGACGGTGCTCGGCTGCTCGTCCGAAGGTCGTGGGTTCGACACTGGCGGTGGCGGTCACATTTCGATGGAGGCGAAACGGTGGAGGCCCGTGCATATACCGTTGTGCGACGTCAGTGCACGACAAAGAACTACAGGCGAAATTTCCGGAGTCCTCTACAGCGGCGTCCCTCGGAATCATAACCTAATTTTGGGACGTAAAACCCCGCATATTATCATTGTTATCCTCATCAAGTTATTCACAAACACTTCACGGACCCACGATAAACAAGAACCACTCATACAAAGGAAGGAATAAAATGCGACTTCTGCAGATCTGTGTGATTGTCCGAAAAAAAAAAAAAGCTTCATGGCGTTACCTTTCAGCACGACGCAAATTCTGTTTACGCCGGGCTGTATACCTCGCTCAGCTGAGTGCCGGGCAGAGGAGGGCGAGAACGTTGAATGCTCTGTCACAAGGCCGTTCTTGGAGGCGGGCGTTTTGAATACCAGGAACGATAGACGGAGCACTAAAATGTTTTTGTTTTGTTTTTTTCAAAATAATCTATGCCGCACAAAACAAGCACTAGAAAGTTTCTGCAACGTTATGTCAACAATCCACGTTGAATTAACATTTGCTTCTTACGTCTTTTTGAGGGCCTTTCATGGACCGTTCTTTACGTCAAGGCTTATTGAAGTACTGTCGTTTTGTCTTTTTGCTTGTCCCCTACAGTGAACACTTCTGCGCATGCATATTACGCCGTAGGCATTCGTTCGAACTTAAAAAGTAGGCAAATAAAAACATTCCCTTTGAAACTAGGCGCGGCGCTTTTTGTTTGTTGCTTTAGTTTGCAAGTATCCTTACAACTGGACCACATCGCGTCAGTACGCACACGTTATCATTTCCGAGAAAAGTCATGTGTCATGTTAAGCTTGTGACCATAACAAGCCTCTGAATGCGGCGTTATGTTTGAACTTTGTTATGTGGCACATTTATGTGGATCGCTGACCGTTGTCGTTATATGAAGTACATACAAATGATTGCGTTGAATGATGAAAAAAATTGCGGGTGACCCCAATCATCGACTTAAGGCCTGACCACACGTACGCGTTGCAGCGCGTTAACGCGCAGTTCTTTAAAGCGGCGCCACGCCTTCTCTTTGTGGAGAGGGAGAGAGAGTACGCGCAACTTCGCGTAGCCGCACGCACTCTCTCTCCCTTTTTCTGGAGAGGACACGCGGCGCCGCGTGAAGGTACCACGCGTCAACGCGCTGTGCAACGCGTACGTGGGGTCAGGCCCAGTGGCACTCGCACCTCGGTGTTCGTGCACCCTGGTGCATTACTTGAGCTGTGTTTCGTCGCACTGCCCAGGTAGATCACGGAGGCCACGTAGACATAAGCACGTCAAAGAGATCTGCTCCGACAGACACCTCAACGATTTCAGCTGCTCTCTCAATTAGAACCAGAAACATCGATATTGTACTAGTTTTATTTTTTAAGATTTTCTGAATGCTCTGTAAACAAGAAGTGAGTGCTCAATCGGAAGTGCTCGGAAGAGAAGCATGAGTGTCCCTCGTTGCACGTGCTATATATTTAAAATGTTGTGGGGTGTACATTTTAGAACTAATAAATGTATCCACAATAGAAAGAGGGGAGAAGAAGTTCCAACTCAGAAACGTGACCTTTCTTTAACTATTTCACTTTCTATATACTGAGAGATTAGATGCAGAAAGCTTCCGAAAGCATATGCCAATCTGCGCCGCTGATTAAGATGATACCCTGGTGCGACATCTCATACTCTTCGGCGAAAAAACTAAACATATATTTTCTGGATGTTCTTAGTGGTAATTTATAACCGACGTCTTGAGTACGAGGAATTCCCGTTACTTCCGCACAGGCTGTATTGCCGATAAGCACTGACAGCATTCATTGCTGTTTCCATATAGGTCATCCAACGCCAACTATCCCAACCGTAGCGTTCACCAAAAATCAGTTTCGATAGAAATGTTTAAGAAAATTACACAGTCACTAGTTGTAGGATATATTGCCAGACTATTTTGAGCGGCAAAAAAAAATTTGCGCACGTTAGCATCATTTCAAATCAACCAAACTATGGGAAACCAAGTAGGAAAAAAATACCCTATAATTCGACCATTTCACGCATTCTTTCAACACTTGCTTTTCCGCGTTCTTCGAGCATCTTTATTTTATCATAAAAAAATATTATGGTATCTTCCTCTTTTTCACTCCTTAACGCGTAAATAAAATTGAGTACATTGTATAGCGTTTCCGGGAATTTTCCCACAATAAAAAAATTATTGATCGAATGAATATTTACGTTTATCGAACTCTCCATAGTGCCTACTATTCCTAAACATTTTTGTTTTGGCTGCGTGGCACATACACTCTAAAAAAGTCCCCTTTGGCAAAAACGCCAGATTGGCCTATGTTGAGAAGTCGGTTACACCGCAAGGCGGTCAAAAAATATACAGGAAAGCGCATCCAACTGAAAATCCTGAAAACATTGTTCAAAAAACGTTTAGTCGAAATAGTTGCTGATATAGTGGAGAAACAAAATTTTGAAGTGCGCTCCCATCGGCGCGTTATTTTACTATGGAGGCTATACAAACCAACACAATTTCCAGCATAAGAAGGTTTGGCAGTGTATTCGCAGTGCAAAATTTGAGTTCTTTTTCTATGCTACATAATAAGGTGATAATAAACTGACGTATAAATATAACAATATGATTGGCTTAGAAGTTGGATGCCACTACAACTAGAGTGCCTATTCGTGTGTAATTTTCTCAGACGTTTTTTATTGAAACTGATTTTCGGCGAGCACCACGGCCGGGAAAGTTGGCGTGGAGTGACCATATGCGAACGATACAAGCCGCTGTCTGACCACCAACCATGTGCAGCCACCATTCTTCTCAGCCAATTGTCTAAACTATTCTTCGTTTTCATGCACTGGTTCGGCTTCCGGTGTTATAGTAACGCCGGTCATTGCTGTACATTGTATTTATAATTTATTATTCTCATTGACACAGTTTTCACCATTCGTTGCAATAGCAGTCATACATGGATGCTTTTATTTATACACGTGTTGTTGTTGTTGTTGTTGTTGTTGTTGTTGTTGTTGTTGTTGTTGTTGTTGTTGTTGTTGTTGTTGTTGTTGTCGTCGTCATCGTCGTCGTGATGTTTCGTACACTCTATTCCATGCTTATCCTGCTCTAATTCAGCGAAAAATTGTCAAAGATGTTTGATAATCGAAAACTATTACTTGGCGCATATCACGGTAACATGGGGATATGCAAGCAGAGTGTCAAGCCGCTGACTATGTACGGCCCTACCGCAAAGACGGGTTGCAAATAAAAAGCGCTAATCTTCGCATTATCTTCGCATTATCTTCGGTCTACGTAAGTAACGCGTGACGTATGAGTGGACTAACCATCAAGTGTCGAAGTCAGCAGGATTCGTACGTGTGTTGGTTGTCATATACAACCCGACCATCGGTGATCCGTCAGTTTTTTTTTTTTTGTTCTTGTTTAATACACTTGCTGAAGACGAGCTATCGAACCACTGAATACCATTAATATTCAGTCTTTGACTTTGGCACCTCCTTTTGTAAACTGAACTCATATAAGATTTTTGTATTCGTACCAATGAAAAATCTTAAAATCTGAAATCTTGTGCGAGCTCCTGTTGCTCATCGCTGTACGCGAATGCTTTCGAATTGCCGATATATAACGATTCAAACCAACAGGTCACTTGGCCTTGTATCGCGCAGGTCTTGGACCCGCCGGGCTCAGTGGCGGCGAACAATTCGGCTTGGGCCCCGGCCGGAGTCCTCTGCCCGGAGGGGCGGGAGGACCCGGCGGGGGTCCGGGAACAGGAGCCGGAGGTCCCCTGCACCACGGCTTCCCCTTGCCGGCCACCTTCCCGTGGGCTGCCACGGCGAGGGGCAAGCCGAGGCGCGGCATGATGCGGCGGGCCGTCTTCTCGGACGCGCAGAGGCAAGGCCTCGAGAAGCGCTTCCAAATACAGAAGTACATCAGCAAGCCGGACCGTAAGAAGCTCGCCGAAAAGCTGGGCCTCAAGGACTCCCAGGTGAGCTTCGCTTCAGTGAGGGAGCGCGATTGCATGGGCATGCAACGTCTAGCACTTTATGGCGTAATTGACACGGCTGATGGGTCCGCCAACTTTACTAGCGATGTGCAGCCATATTCATGTATGATGCGTAGGACATCCATATGCTTGACAATATAGTTAACGCGGCCACGCCAATGTCCCCCATTCCCGCGGAGGCGTCCGCTGTATCTCGTAATGCACTTGTACACTGATATATTTCGTCCATACTTTATGTCTCTCGTCCATCTACACCCATCACGTGACTTGACAGCGCGCATCACGGTTATAAGAGAACATTTTTACAGCACGCGGTCCATCACGAGGTTCTGACACCGCACTTGCCACTGGTGATGATATGTGGGGTTTCAAGTCCCAAAACCACCGCATGATTATGAGAGACACCGTAGTGAAGGGCTCCGGAAATTTTGACCACCTGGGGTTCTTTAACGTGCACCCAAATCTGAGCACTAGGGTCTACAACATTTCCGCCTCCATCGGAAATGCAGCCGCCGCAGCCGGGATTCGAACCCACGACCTGCGGGTCAGCAGCCGAGTACCTTAGCCACTAGACCACCGTGGCGGGGCTTTGCCACTGGTGAGATGGCGGGTCCTCTTGAATGCCACTTTCACGCACGTATGCATTTGTTATAGCCAGCCAACCTACTTCTAGAGTAACATTCTATCTTTTGTCGACCACTGCATATATTGACTTGGAAATGGCTTTTTTTTTTTTGGAACTCTTGAGAATTTTACCTGGTGCAGGATTGCCGAATGTGAGCACAGCCTGCCTGATTCGACAAACTGACAACTATCCTGTATATTACGCGCATCATAGGCTTGTTGGTGTAACTTCTCTAGACACTTCGTGGCTTCGGCACCTCAACGCTGCAGTCCACTGTTTATTACACCACCACCTTTTTTTATTTATTTCATTAGCTTCCTCCGCCGTAATATTCATGCCCCGACATGCTCACTCTCTCGGCGAAGCCAACCACCTGAGCTCTCTCGCATCCGCTTCGTCCACCATCTGCTCCTGACGATTCACCGAGTCAGGGCGGGCGAGTATAGAACATACGCGCTCTCTTTCTATCGCTGTAGTACACTCCCATACACATGCCCGGCAAGACGCCGCACACAAGCCGCACGCAAAGTCACTCGCGAGGCGGTGGCGCCTGCCTCGGCCGCAGTTCTAGTACACTCCACATCGGCCGCGCGAAACAAGAGCTCTGCGCACGACTCCCACACGGCAACCACACCGCCACGCACGGAAGTTCAAGGCAAGGCCGGTACGCTATACAGCATACGTGCGCCGTTCATTGCGTGGAAGCGAGCTGCAGCGTGCATGGCTCTCACACCACCGCCGAGAATGCACGGCACGGGAGTCGGGTGGGGGTGCATTTTATTACGCCTCGCCCGCACCGCCTTCTTCTTCGGAGCGGTGCGCGCACATCCTCCCACCTTGTTCTCGGCTCGCCGCCGCTAAGGACGACGATGATGGTCATCGTGCGCAGCAGGCATGGTTTCCGCCGGTGTGTGCGTATGTGCGCTCGAAAGCGCTGCGATGTAACTCTATTCCGCGGTGGGTGGGGCTGCTCGCGTCTTTCGCGAAAGATGATGTCCTCCCCGACACCGGCAGGCGGCGGCGCACATCACAGGTAGGTGCGGGTACGCCGGGAGGAGGCGTAGAGGAGCTAAGGGATAAAATAAGAATAGATACATGCAACAGATGCAGAGGGGGGCAAAACGTAATGAAGATGCCACAAAGAGGCATAGGCTGCTGTACAGGGGGCTGAAATTGGGAGAGAGAGAGAGAGAGGGAGACTGAGCTTGATGTTGTTTTCAGATGACGAAAATAAGGGGAGAGTGTTAAGAGAAGGAGCCCCGTGGCCTCATAAAACCTGGCTGCAGAAAGCCATGTATAGCTAACACAGGCACTATAGGTAGTTGCATCTCTCACGCATCACATACCCGTGCGGAGGAGGGGAAGAGAATGATGCACTGCAAATTGTGCTTCTACGCGCTACACCGACGCTCTCGAGAGATTGAAACAAAAAAAGAACAATAGCGTCTATGCACCCACCACTGCACGGCGCTGTGCACGCGCCGCAAAGTGTACGATCTCCTCGTCGAGTTCTCGGGACGGCCCGACTATACATAACCTGGCCGCTTGATGAAGACGTTAGAGTCGGGTAACACCTCCGCCATAATTCATGGCGAAAAGCGCGGTCACGCGCGAGTACGCAAGAGGGAGAGGAGGTCGACCCCTTTCGCTCACATCGCGCTCCTATTGTTCCGCTAAGCCGGCTGGCTCCGTTTTGTCTCTTCTTCACCTGGCACCCTGCCTCCGTGTACTTACATACAGCGCAGCCCGAGCAAAGCACAAAATAAGAAAAATAGTCACGCCTGGGCACCCCGTACGCATAACTCCCTTTCTCACCGCGTAAGCTACACGTGCTTTCCATGCTCTTAAGGCAAAGAAGAAAACTCGCCCTGAGAAAGATCGAACGCCGACAAAGTACCATGAACGGCGCAAAACCACGTCGCCTTCATGAAGGAAGAAATGTAAGTGCAACGTTAGACGTGCTAGCGGCCCCAGAGCTAGGAAGCAGGCAAGGAGGTGCTGGGGGAGAGGGTACAGGGGGATTGGCCGCGCACGATCGCCTTTCTCCCCTCCGCCTCTTCCTCGACGGCACCGAAAACCTGCCGCGCGCAAAAGCTTGCCCCCGAGCTCCGTCGATCCACACCCCTCGTCGGTCCGCCGCGGCGGCGTTACAGATGCCCCCGAGAAGCCCATAAATATCCGCGATAAGGCCATCCGTCGCTTCATGGGGGCGGTGGCGAAAACCGCCCACTTTCGCGGCGGCGGCCGCCAGACTTCGCTCGGTTCGGCTCCGTTGTTTTTCCCGACGGCGCAACAGCAGCGCCACAGGCATCCCGGCACATTAACGAGAGAGCATACATCCATGAGGGAAGAAAGAAGAGGAGGGAGGGGGCAAGTGCTTGCGGCGTGCACACATCCATCCATGTATATATACAGTGCACGCGCACACTCCCCCTCCCGAAAACTGATAGCGTATATCTAGCCAGTGGGTCGCCCCGGCCGTCTAGGGTTCCGATCATTCTTGGCGCGTCTTAATCTATCGTCGTCGTCTTCGTCTTTCCTCAAAGCCGCCCCCCAGCTCCTCAGTGCTCGGGCTTGTTATTAATACAGTTGTTTATTGCCGCCTCCTCGCCCCTTGCGCTCGTCCGCTCCGTCTCCTTCCCCCCTTTCAGAATTTTTACAGCTCCTTCATCTGGTCGAGACGACCCTGTCTGGACAAGAGCATGATCACGCCCAGGGGGCGTTTGTTCCGCAGCTGCATAGCGATGTGCGGCAGTTATATTTTCGTCGATATCTTTTATCTTTCGTAGTTTGTTTATTTGGCATCTGAAGCACTACTCATAATATGCCCCGCTCATCCGTCTAGTTGTTGCTTTTTTTCCTTGCGCAACATTATACGTATCGCGCGGGTCCTCAATGGGGGACCATCGATGTCGCGAACACGCCAGCCGATCCACTTAACGCCATCGCAACACGCGCGTCAGACGAGACGCGCTGGCGCTGGGTTGTTGTGTAATAAGAAGACGCATTCTATGCGCCGAAAAAAAAAATGTGCGCGAACGCACCTGCTTTCACCAAAACGAGCGTAAAAGGGCTTGAAAATATGAAAACGAAAAAAAAAAAGAAAAGCAGCGGATGGCACTATTTCCTGTTTTTTTCTGAGCCTGTGCAGAACAAGTTTTTCTCTCCGTCCCTATCGGCTCTGTGGGTTGTTTTTTGCAGCGTAAGCTACACTGCCCGAGGTTTACCAGTTTCCCGCGGTGAGCAGTTCTGCGCATGCGCCAGGAGCAGTGACGTCACGCAGCACACAGGTGGCGCGCTGGCGGAGGCCAGGAAGCTGCTAGAGTGACATACCACTAGTTCACAGGCAGGCGTTTGACTCGAGGGAGATCGCTCGCTGGCTATAGTCCGTCCGTGGTTGGTCCGTCCATCCGCCCGTAGTTCACGCTATACGTATATCCTGGCATAGCGGAGCTGAGCCACTGGTAACGTTTCTGGCGCACAAGCATCAATTCCATAGCGACACTTCGATGACGTGATCGATGCTCATATATTCTGAGACCAGAAGCAAGCGTGACTTTTCTCGAGTCCTAGTGCCCGCTTCATTGAATTTTAATCTAATCGCATTTGCATTGTTCTGGCTCGTGCTAAGGCCCCTCGATAGCGCTCTTCATCATGGATCTCTAGCTTCTTTTTGGTATTGCGCAAATCCTCGGCATACACACTATAGCCTTTTCACATTCCAGTACCGTCAGTTTCTGCAGCAACAACTTAAGCTCTCTCTCTTTTTTTCTTCCATTCGCAGACAAGGACACTTGATCGCTCAGTCACTATCATTTTGATCCACTGTTTGAAAAGGTCCCACTCTTCTTTTATTTGCTCCACATGAGCTTCCTCAATTACTTTGATTTCATTCATCACAGCTGGCTATGTTGAAAGACTCGTCACTTACAAGATTGGAGTTAATTTTCCACTTATCCTAGGAAAATCTATTGTATTCTTTCTTCGCATCTATCTGGCACACTACTAGGTAATGATCAGAAAAGGCAATCGGAACAACGTTACAGCAACAACATTGTGCAATTATGTAAACTTATATGTACAGTCTTAAATTGAGGACGACTCAGCGAGCAACGGAAAGAAAAATGGTAGGTGTAACCTTAAGAGACAAGAGGAGAGCAGAGTGGATTAGGGGACAAACGGGGGTGAAGGATATCATGGTTGAAATAAAGAAGAGGAAATGGACATGGGCCGGGCATGTAGCGCGTAGACAAGATAACCGCTGGTCATTAAGGGTAACTAACTGGATTCCCAGAGAAGGGAAGCGGGTTAGGGGGAGACAGAAGGTTAGGTGGGCAGATGAGATTAAGAAGTTTGCGGGTGTAAATTGGCAGCAGCAAGCACAGGACCGGGTTAACTGGCGGAACATGGGAGAGGCCTTTGTCCTGCAGTGGACGTAGTCAGGCTGATGATGATGATGATATGTACAGTCGGTCTAATCAGGCATTGCTTGCACCTTGGAAGAGGGTAAACTTAACTGCGCGGTAACTTTCCAGGCATTCTGCGACATCCACTAACCCATAGTTTCCAATCACTTATGTCAGCACATCACTGTATCTGTCTTTGAACTTGCGACTGCTCGATCTATCTCTTTCTTTCAATACACATTAAATCCCCGATCAATATGAGCTTCTTCTCATTGCACGTGTACTGTCATACATGATCAAAACATTTTTGGCGTTCCTGCAACGTAGCTGGAGCATAGACACCAAGAACTCGCCATTCAGGGTCACAATAAACAATGTGGCGCATTACTAATCGGCCTGACGAACAAGCTAATACATTCTGTACTTCCAAACCAGGCAATTTTCTAACAAAAAGAACGCATCCCCCTGATCTACCTATTGCACGGCTCACAACGACAAAATACCACGCCGTGAACTTTCGCATCATGCTCTCTGTACCCTCCTCACCCTCCACTTTGGTCTCCTGCACTGCCAATATATCCAAGTTTTCCTCCAACAACAACCGATACACTTGGCCTTATTTCTTTGTGATGTGTGGTGCGCGTTCAAAGTGCGCGCCTTCGAAAAGTGCGCGTCACGAAAAAAAAAAAAAAACAAAAGGAGAAATACCAGAGTGCACGTGCGGTGCTGCTTAAACAAGAATGACGACGCTAAAGAGCGTCAAGCACGAGGATGCGTGGCAGGACGTGAAGTAAACAAAAGGTAAAACATCCAATGGGCAGCGAACACGGAGATTTCAAGGCCCAATGGCTTGACACCACGAAACAGGAGTATCTCCAATGAGAACGAGACAAGTGGGCCAGAGCTGAAGCAGGAGCCTGGGGAGACCAGAGCAAGGGGAATTCGAGGCAGGCAGTGCAAGCGGAAGGTCGTCACCGGACCGGGCGCTGAAGATGGGCCGTTGGGTTCCGGACCCGAGCCTACAGGACTTCCACCGGCCGGGGCCTCCTGCTGTCGGGTTCCCGCTCCAAAGGACCGTGGCCATCCGGTCCTGAACTCCTTTCCAGGGCCTGCGGACTTTGGTTCCGGCAGGCGAGCTACAGCCGTCGGGCTCCGGGCCCGAGCTGTGCGCCCAGCTGCTTGACTAGGTCGACCCTAGTTCCCGGACGCGTCGCCACCAGCCTGCGTTCTCCCGTCTCCGACGTGTCCACGCTCCTCAAGCCGAAACCATCACGATTTGGTAGGGCTTTTCGACGTGTCGCCAGCAGCCAGCGTTCCCTCGTCCTCGTCCAGCCCACGCAGTGACGCAGGAGTCACGGCGTTCCGGTTTCTCATCACCGCCGAAAACCAACTTGTGGGTGAGACTGCACCGATACTCTTGCGCTACTCCCATCACTCAGCCCCTTTCGAACGTTAGGTTTAGTTACTGACTTTGAACGTTTTTGTTGGGTGTTTACAGATGTGTTTCGTCATGTCCAGTCAACTGTTTATTAAGTGTTTTGTTTTGTGAGGAATCTTTGCCTTTTTTCTTTTCAATTAAACTTTTTGTGTGTTTCTTGGAAACCGAACGGCTTTGTCCTTATTAACAAAACTCTCTGAGGCTCAGCCCGGGAGAAAAACAAATCAGCAACAAGAACCCTGCATCACAAATTGGCGTCCGCAGCGACAGGACAAAGTCGTTTGTTTTTCCAGTAGATTTTTTGACGCGGTTAACACGATGACGAACACGTGGGAGTTAATTGAGTTGGCGGATAAAATGGGACTGACGGGAGCGGAGTTTAGAGTATGGTACGAGGAGCGGATGGAGAGGGAGCGTGAGCAACGGGCTGCAGAACGAAAGGCGGCGAAGGAAAAGCTTGAATTGGTGCTTAGAGCTAAGAAGGAGGAGCTAGAGCGCGTAACGCGTGAAAATAAAGTGTTGCTAGAGCGTCAGACACGCATACTGAAGCAGCAGCTCCAATTAGAGAGGGTGGACTTCGAGCGGCGACTCGAGCTTGCGATGGCGAAAAGGGGGCAGCTGGCGATGCAGAAGGTCGAGCAAGCGGTGAATGTTTGCTCCGATAGCAGCGTTTGCTGGAGGGAAGTCGATTCCTGCAAGGTTGGCCTCGAGCCTCGCGATAGCCTTACTTCGGAGCGAGAAGCTCAGATAGAGGAAGGCAGAGAGGTGGACAGCCAAGAAGGCAGGAGTCATGAGGAGTTTGTTGAAGCGACGGAAAGCTTCTCTGGCTGGGAACATATTACTTCCGTTAGCTGCTTGGGGACCTCTGAGAGGCCAAGCACCTATGAAGAAGAGCGCCTGGATATGGGCGACCTAGAAGCTGTGGAAAATGTTGTGGAGCAAAGCTTCGATAGCAGGGAACGAAGAAGCTCCATTCAGAATGAGGTGTGTATCAGAACGTCTCAAAGGCCGAGCACATTTCGGGAAGGGGTAGGGCTACCTCTCAATAGCTCCATGGAAGGAGCGCTAGAACGTCATTGGGAAGATGGCAGCGAATGCCATGAAGGCTCTGATATAGTGGCCACTGATTGTTTTGTACCGACAGAGGTAGCAGCAGGCACCACGTCAATGGTCCTAGACCATACGTATATCTCACTCAGAGAGAGAGGGGATTCTAGTTCACAGGATAGCGTAACTGCTATTTGTCCGAGAAAACACGATGGGAGTGCTGAAGCACTCTTCAAAATAAACAGTATCGAATCGGAGGTGGGCTCGATAGTAGGTATGGAGAATGCCAGACAGGGTCTTGAACCTGAGAACGTGATTGGTTTTGAACCTATAATTAAGTCCACTCAAGATGAGCTGTATAATGACCGAGCACAACGGCATCCCTTCTCAAGAATCCAGGAACCTCACACGCTTGTCGGAGCGTTTGGGCTTGCTGAGGGCACCCCGAGCTTGTGTTCATTAGATGGTGAATTAAAAGAAAGCATTTGTGTGAGAGATTGTGGCATTTGGACATTCGTGTCTCAGTGCGTTTCGTGTCGACGCCGACGGCTCGAGACCGCGCCCTGTTCCTCTGTGACCGGTAAGCGTTCATGTGGCCGGCGGGGGCGCAGACACGCGTTTCAGCGAAAGTGCATAAAAGCATGTTTGCCACAGTTACTTTCGAAACGCGCGAGAAGGGCAGTGCGTCTGGTTTGGGACGCGATAACCTGAGTGTAGGGTTAGAAAACCGGTAGCTCTTTCTGGACTTCGACTTTTAGATGCGGACACAAGTAGCTTTGTCCATAGTCGATTTTGTAGTAAAAAGGTTTATTCCGGGTTTCAGAACTTTTAAATGCAATTGGGTGAATCTAAAGTTTAAGTGTGGACATTTGGACGATGTAGCGAACTGTAGCCCGGTGATGTGTTGAACTGCGTGGTGCAAATATGTGGTTTAATTGTGACGTAGTGCAGAACGCGCACTCATCGGCAGTTTTTTTTTCTAAAAAAAAAAAAACTTGAATAAAAGGGGGGCGTATGTGATGTGTGGTGCGCGTTCAAAGTGCGCGCCTTCGAAAAGTGCGCGTCACGAAAAAAAAAAAAAACAAAAGGAGAAATACCAGAGTGCACGTGCGGTGCTGCTTAAACAAGAATGACGACGCTAAAGAGCGTCAAGCACGAGGATGCGTGGCAGGACGTGAAGTAAACAAAAGGTAAAACATCCAATGGGCAGCGAACACGGAGATTTCAAGGCCCAATGGCTTGACACCACGAAACAGGAGTATCTCCAATGAGAACGAGACAAGTGGGCCAGAGCTGAAGCAGGAGCCTGGGGAGACCAGAGCAAGGGGAATTCGAGGCAGGCAGTGCAAGCGGAAGGTCGTCACCGGACCGGGCGCTGAAGATGGGCCGTTGGGTTCCGGACCCGAGCCTACAGGACTTCCACCGGCCGGGGCCTCCTGCTGTCGGGTTCCCGCTCCAAAGGACCGTGGCCATCCGGTCCTGAACTCCTTTCCAGGGCCTGCGGACTTTGGTTCCGGCAGGCGAGCTACAGCCGTCGGGCTCCGGGCCCGAGCTGTGCGCCCAGCTGCTTGACTAGGTCGACCCTAGTTCCCGGACGCGTCGCCACCAGCCTGCGTTCTCCCGTCTCCGACGTGTCCACGCTCCTCAAGCCGAAACCATCACGATTTGGTAGGGCTTTTCGACGTGTCGCCAGCAGCCAGCGTTCCCTCGTCCTCGTCCAGCCCACGCAGTGACGCAGGAGTCACGGCGTTCCGGTTTCTCATCACCGCCGAAAACCAACTTGTGGGTGAGACTGCACCGATACTCTTGCGCTACTCCCATCACTCAGCCCCTTTCGAACGTTAGGTTTAGTTACTGACTTTGAACGTTTTTGTTGGGTGTTTACAGATGTGTTTCGTCATGTCCAGTCAACTGTTTATTAAGTGTTTTGTTTTGTGAGGAATCTTTGCCTTTTTTCTTTTCAATTAAACTTTTTGTGTGTTTCTTGGAAACCGAACGGCTTTGTCCTTATTAACAAAACTCTCTGAGGCTCAGCCCGGGAGAAAAACAAATCAGCAACAAGAACCCCGCATCACATTCTTCCTGGACGCAAGGCCTCTAACATTTAGAGTTGTAAATCTGAGGAAACGGTGGGAGCCATTTTATCGTTGCGGGTGAAGTGGGCCCAGAGCATGGCGCTTACCTAGCACGTCTAACGTTACGCTAGATACCTCCGAGGCCATCTGGTGGACCAGTCTCGCTGGCCACTGAGAACGGATCGTCCACAGCTTTCCTCTCCATAGCACTACCATGTCTTGCTCTGAGGCTGGTGCGTCTCGCAGTCAGCGTTTTCGCCGGCGGTTCTGCAGCACTCTTCTCGTCTTCTTTGTCTCCTTGGCTAGAAGCTTCTTCCAGGGATTTTTTTTAAATGATGTACTGTAGCCACAGCGTTGCTCCCCGAGGCGCCAACGGCGTTCCGTGACCCTTCCTCCGAATCCAAGTCCGTGCTCACACCCGACGAAATGCCTTTGGCAGGCCGGCCCTGTTTAGACGCCAGTTCAGACGTTCCAGTAACCTGCCCACTCGAATCCATTCTCACATCATCCGAGGCCTTGGCCCGTGCTGCTGCACTATCTGTTGATCTGTCCGTCGCTTCTGGTGGAGCGTCCCCTCTAGACGTTGATGCAAGGCAGCCTAGTGCGGCTACACTCCCATCTCCACTGCCTTGGGCGGCGTCTTCTGCCTCGGTTACGTCCACAATATGCTGTGCTACATCCGTTGTGATCCCGCCACTGAGGCGTAGGAACAAACGCACTGAGCTTCATCGATTCACCAAGTCCCGGATCACTCGCGGACGGCCCGCGGACGCCTCGGCTCACAGGCGACTACGTCACATGCACGTGATCTAAAAGTCCCGAGCCAGCCCGAGCAACCTCGGGCCATCTGCGGCGCGCTTGATGCTGACTGCACCTGCTGTGGCGTCTGCTATGCCGTCTGCTCTCTCCATAGCTGTGACACAGGCCACAACGCTGACCCAATTCCAACTTAAAAAGCAGTTAGGTAGTAAATTATACCTATTTCTGTTGTGATGCAATTTACTGTAAGTGAACTACTCGAGCGCGTGTGCATCGTATAACCGGTGCGGCCGTTCTACCGCTGTTTCTCGTAGCGAGTATAACGCGTGTTTGCCCGACCTTCGGGAATACGCACATGCTCGACGTGGCTCAGAACACTGATGACAAGAACTGGGTGCGCAAACAATTCGAAATCCAAAAACATGCAAGAAGCGGACAGAAAAGCAAAAAGAGAGCAAGAGGGCATCGAAAATTTCCCGTGTCTAACTTAAGATGGCCGCACAGCATGCGCACCGTGCTGTCATCTGCCAGCTGCCTGAAAGAAATTGTTCGCGATCCTGGGCCAGTGGGCGGAGCTTCCAGTTGGTCCCCAAGAAAAACGAATGCGACGCCGGCGTCCGGGGCCGTCCGGAGCCGTCCGGGACGTGTAAATCGATGAAGCTCACTGTGTGTCGACATGTCCGAAACGCTGGCAAAGCAAACACCGAGGCACCTTGCGCTCACGACGCACATGCCCCGTTCCGTTGCAGCACAGGCACTGCATAGGCCGACCGGGGGCGACCACTAAGGCTAATTCACCAGCAATTCAGATCTGGTGTGGCAGATCATCCACCCTGATACCAGGGTTGAGCTTAATTAGCACAGTGCGTGTTGTCGAACTATTCTCGCTAACACCTTCAACGCGCCAACGCTCCCGAGTCACTTCCGTCACACGACCAAACGCTGCCAGCGCTGCACGCACATCGTCGTCAACCACACCGTATAACACCCAGTGAACTCGCAGCCTCACCTGCTGCTCCTAGGGGTCGATGACAAGGCAGCGTCTTCCTTCGACCTGGAGTGGCTTTAGTTGAAGTAAGCTCTTCATTGCCTCCGGGCTGTTTAACGTGACCGCCCACACATGGTTGATCTCGTAAGCGCCCAACGCCAACACGTCGGGAAGCAGTCGTTCCTTGTCCAGGGCATCCCGGAAATCTTCGACCTTGAAAGGCCTCACTCGAATATCTCCTTGCAAAAACGCTGTGTTCACCACAACGTGCACGTCCAGTTGGCAGATTCGACAAGATGATCTCAAAGTGCTTCTCGCTTTCATCTCTAAACCTGTTGTCGCGGCCACCAAGAACCGCCTTCGCTGCATGCTCCGCGGGTGCCCGTGATTCTTACGTCCGACGCGTGCGAGTGCCGGCGAAAGAATTACTGAGCTTCACCGGTTCTTGTGGCTCGTCAAACTTACCTTAGGCAGGCTTGATGTCGGGAAAGCAATCGCGTGAATACGGCTTATAAAGCGTTTAAAACAGCGAAAGAACAACCAGTCATCGCCCAATGCGAGTAGCGTAACGAGTGGACCGACCAATGCTCCAACCCATAACACAAGCTTCTTCTTGTTCCCCTCTGAACTGTGGCGCATACCCACTTCAGCCATAATTCCTCATCGTCGTCAGCCACTGCATGAACAATTGGCACAAAATTCTTTGCGAGTGTTTAGCGGATACCACGCTTCTCAGAAGAATAACGAAAAATAGCATTGCCAATGCCAGCCTAGTACCCAAACAAATTTATTAATAATGACTTAGTGGTTCTCAAGCATGTGTGCTTGCAGTATTTACCCAATATGTGTTCAGAAAAGGTTTTAAAAGGCCGCTCTTCTAGCTTTCGCTGTGACTGTGCTGCGCCATCAGCGCAGGCCTGGCGTTTTTTTTTTTGTTTTTTTTTTTCGCACAACAACGTCGTAACCGAAATCTGCAACTCATAACGAGCTTCGCTTGGAAAAAAGAAGCTCAGTTCGTTCGTGACGGCCATGAAAGCCCACAGCAGCAGCTTAAACAGTGCGTCAGCTTGTTCCTTTGTCTCCCCGCCTTTCGGATGTCTCAATTGAGTGCTTGCCACCCGAACAACGAAGAGGGGTCTTTCGATCGAGACAGGGTGCCTGACCCGAAGGAGAGAGAGCCACCGTCTCGTGGCCTCCGCCACATATCAGTCCTCCCTTTCTTCAGCCCCCCCCCCCCCCCCCCCCCGTCTGGTCCCGTCGCTAGTACGTCGTTTCGGCCGGCTTAATTAAAAACGCGACAACTGGAAACAAAGTCGGGGCGTGGTTTTTTAAGGAGTCAAGAGACAACCTCGCCATCACTCGTTCAGCACTCCCTCCCGGATCCCTTGTCTTGATGGACTTCCTCTTTTTTATGTCTTCCTCTGAGCTGTTTTTTGTTCATGCTTACTACACCACTGCGCCTTTGCATGTGTGCGAGAGTCTGTTTTTAACATGCAAATTGAATGTTTCTTGGCCATTTTCCTCGGCCTCCTTGAACGCCTAAGTTATCTTTGGTTTTTTCTTTTAAGAGCCCATCGCCTTTACGATATTCCTTAGTCTCTATTTTGTTCCTTTCTGCCCACCTCATTTCCCATCTCCCTGATGCCATCGCGTGCCTGAAAACGCTATTGCGCGCACACTGCACAGGGCAGCTTCTCACCCATTTCGCTTTCGCACATATCCGTGTTACATACAATGCGGCTGCGGCTTACAAAAATAGTGAATATATGTTAAAAGAACTTGCAATAAGTAACACAAAAACGCAGTCAGGTTTTACAGGGCTTACAAAGTTAATAGAGCGCAGAACGTAAACACGAGGGGTATGTGTGAGAGCGAGGTCGGTGAGGTTACTAAGGAAAATAATTAGGGAAAAAAGCAAAAAAAAAAATGTCAAACGACAACAGGCGAAAGATGCCTGCCCGGATCCCACGAATCCCCATTATCGTCTTTATTGCGGGGCGTCACTGATGCCGTCGGGAGATCAACGGCTGCGGCGAGGCGCGGCGGTGTTCAGGGAGGACTATTTATTAGTTCTCGCGTTTCGCTTAATTGCCTCTGCCTGCATCGACTACACACTACAACGTCGCACGCAACGAGCTTGGCATAGCGGCCTGTTGCTAGAGAACCACGCGCGCACTTGGCGAGCCTCCGCGCATACAAACATACGGTGGCTCCAGCCCCCTGCTCACAAAAAGGGGCGACGTGGGCCACAGCTTTCGACGATTCTCTGGACGCTGACAAACGCCTATGGCTTTGACCCATGCAGCTGCGTGTGTACACTGCGTAGGCAGTGCGCTTGTCATGCGAACATACAAGCCCCTAGAAGAGAGCTCATCGCTTCAAAATAGGGAAACCTGATTATTTATTGCCAATGCAAAAAGTAGGGCGCAGCACGGAACCGGGACTGTTCCGTGCTAGTCCGTGTTACGCACTGCGCCCCACTTTTAAATGCGAAGCATTTCTTAGCGAACTTCGGCGAACTTCGGCGACTTTCCGCGTATCTATCTATCTATCTATCTATCTATCTATCTATCTATCTATCTATCTATCTATCTATCTATCTATCTATCTATCCGCCTACGACTTTAAGCTCTCCTGGCCGTTCCGATAATGGTATCGATACCAAAATTGGTATGGCATAACATGACTCTATTACGAGCATAAGTGACTAGTCATAACATGACAATCATGACATGTATGTCATGAATCTCATGATTCACATTTTACGGTCTTGCAGCTTTTGCGGTGGTTTCGTTCACATGACATATTGCAAAACTGGTATGGTATGACATGACTCCACGGATAACGTAAGTGGCAGACCCTAACGAGGAAAACATGAGATGGGTGTCATGTGAGAACATGACTACATGCCACGCTCATAGAGTGCACTCGCGTTCGTTTCGCTACCTTCACATGCACTAAATTTGGCATCGCGTGACGGGAATAGACGAAGAAGGTAAATGACGTGCCCAAACATGATAGTCATTATATGCGTGTCATGTGAGAACATGACTACATGCTACGCTCATAGCGTGCACGCGGCCGTTTCGCTAGCTCCACATGTACCAAATTTGGTATCACATGACGTGAAGACGTGAACAGTCGATGAAGGTAAATGACATGTCCAAACATGATAATCATGACCTGAAAGTCATGTACAGCATAATTTACGTCCGTCTCGTAACGTTGGGCTGATTTTAAAGTGACATATCAATCTTTCTTATTCGTGCTTCGCATATCATTGATTCCCACCCACTGTAAGTGGGATCTGCCTTTTTTTTTTTGATTCAGAACGAACCATTACCAACTAGCCCAAGTGGCTCTTTTGCTACGTATTTATTTATTTCAGAAATAGCGAAACATTTACTCATATCAGGCCTAGCTTTGTATGGTCAGGGAGGGTGATGCCCCTCTTCTAGGGTCCCACTGTCTACAGCCCTGGAAGCAACAAGAGTTGTCAAGAGGATCGGCGTATAAGATAGAGAGCGTGACAGAGTGCTTATCGCCGGCATACACGTATGAATAAGCATCCATACATGGACACCTGCCACGGCGGTCGGTACTCGACTGCTGACCCGAATGTCGCGGAATCGAATTCCGGCCGCGGCTGCTGCATTTTCTATGGAGGAAAAAAATGCTTGAAGCCAGTGTACATAGACTTAGGTGCATGGTAAGAATCCCAGGTGGTCGAAATTCATCGAGCCATTCAATAAGGCATCCCGCATAATGATCACGAGCTTTTGAAACGTAAACCCTCAACAATCATAATTATTATTATTCGAAGAAGTACCATAAAGCGAAAAAAAAATGATTGCGTTTTCTTATTTATGCCATTGGACATTAAAAAACGTGTACATTAATAAGATCTACACAAAGGAGCATAAAGAAATACCTAATACACAGCAATCACATAAGGAAAAGATACTACTGTAACAAATTCATAAAGTTTTTTGATTGATATGTGGGTTTTAACGTCCCAAAACCACTATATGATTATGAGAGACGCCGTAGTGGGGGGCTCCGGAAATTTAGACCACCTGGGGTTCTTTAACGTGCACCCAAATCTGAGCACACGGGCCTACAACATTTCCGCCTCCATCGGAAATACAGCCGCCGCAGCCGGGATTCGAACCCGCGCCCTGCGGGTCACCAGCCGAGTACCTTAGCCACTAGACCACCGCGGCGGGGCTTCATAAAGTTAAGCGTGGTACTGTAACGACGAGGATAGCACAGGGAGAACGTACACTTGCTAAGTGTAATAATACATGCAAGTTGCACAAGCGAAGGCATTGAAAGTTGTGTGAAGTTAGTTTCGGACATAACTATCAAAACCACGTGTGCATGTGCAATTCTAGCTCGAGATCTAGGCCGGTTATATGTCAGAGAGAATGATACTGCCCATTTTCGTCTACGCGTCGGTTACTGGTGAAGAGAATACGGTATACTTATCGGTACCGACATGTGCTGTGTTTGCGGTAAGTTGCGAAAACTATAAATGTTCGCGTACCCTGGGTAACTTCACGACGAAAGATTTATCGCAGCTGCCTTTTCCGCACTAAGAGTCACATTGGGGAGAAGCACGCTCGTGTTCGCAAGGAAAGGCTCGCTCGTCTTTTCTTTTTAGTAGTTTATTGTAGTGGTTACTTCATTCTCTATTTAACACCGACATGTGTATAAATCTATTTTTGTCGTCTTATCTAAGTGTGTCGAAAGGTAACGCGACCAAAAAAATACAAAAAGCAGTGGTTCGAAGGAAAGTCTGAGTAGATAGAAAAAAATGTTTTCATGAAAAGCTGAAATGTTTTAATGATATGTGCCTAGCTTTTCGCCTGACGTGCCACCCCAAGTGCTGGGTATGATCACGATTTATCAACTGAAAAACATAACACACACAAGTCTGAGTACCAGTTGCATAATCTCCATTGCTGAAACACTGCCAACTGCTTGCTTTACTTCATACATACTGAACGGCATGTTCATCAAGGAACGAAAATCAGCGAAACGAGGAAGTAGTCGCGAAAAGAATGTTAATAATGACTGATGATACCCGAGGAAAGTTTTTACTAATACAATATACCCCCCGTTTTCCGAATATTCAGACAATGTGTTCGAGAAAGTAATACTGCCCACCACGGTGGACTAGAGGTTACCGTGCTCGACTATCAGCCCGCAGGACTCGGGATCGAATCCCTGCCGCATATCCGATGGAGGCGGAAATGTTGTAGGCCCATGTACTTAAGGTTTAGTTGCACGTTAAACAAACACCAGATGGTCCAAATTTCCGGAGCCGTCCGCTACAGCGTCTCTCATAACGACATCCTAGTTCTGGGACGTTAAACTCCAACACTTACTATCAAGTTTATTAGTAAATCGATCATTTGCGTCACCTCCAAATCGTTTATTGCAGCTTCATTCCCATTCATTCATTCATTCCTAGCCGGTATGAGAACTGGCTAACCTCCCTGTCCTTCCTCATTTATTCCTCCTCCTCCTCCTTCATTCCCACTATGATAACTGATCCCCACGAGGGCACACTACACGACGCCCACAGCAAAAATCAATAAGTGAAAAAGAAGGTCGAACGCTCCCTTTCTATATGGCAGTTCCGCTGCCCCACGCTTGCAGAGCCGGCCGTGACCACCGCGTCTGATTACACAAGTTTACGACGTGTCGCCAACGCTTACATTACGATACACATTCACTTGCATGTGTGCCCCAGGACGCACAGACGGTGCCCCATGCGTGCGTCCAATCATCGATCGATGCTTGATCGCGCGTGCTCGGCTATTTATTGACGGCAACATAGCCAGCACGCATACCTAGTTCGTTCGCCGCATCGTATAACGCCTCCGTTAACTCGCTCGTTTCGCTCCCGCGATAGAGCGATCACGCAAAAAAAGAGAAAAAAAAAAGAGGCACCACTTCCATTGCGCGTCATGCATGCACACCCTATAGCAGGTTTCGGTAGAGCCAACGGCGCATCGCGTCGATAACAGCAGCAAAGCAGAACTGTATATATGGTGGGTGAAGCTTTGTCGTAATTTAGTTTACGCTACAATAACCATTATACACTAACCTGTGGCAAGCCCAATCATTCCGCCGGCAGTAAAGCCCCTGTCTTCCTCTTTCTCCAACTCAACTCCTTCACTTCGCACGAAAGCAATGCCTCTCTAGCGGACCCATAGCACTCTCTTCTTATCTGTTGCTCCTCGTCGAAGTTGTAAATAAACTCGAGCCGATTTTCACCACCCGATTTATACGTGCAGAGACGCGTCTCGCGGGACAAACTGCGGTTCCCTTCTTCTCCAATCCAGCCTCGTCGTTATTTATGCTAAACGTAAAGCTGTACGTACCCGCATTCTCGCGCACCCGAGATGCCCACTGCAGCCAAGCCCGTTCTTTATAACGAACTACCCCGTATACATCAAGAGCTCGGATGAATGGTAATAAAGAAAGAGCATTGGGGGCATTTCGCAACCGAGCCCGAACGCGAGCGAAACGCAACTCGTATAACGAACTGACCTGTCCGGGGCAATATATATGGTGTATACACGCAGTTATGAGTTCTTGTTTTTCCTTCACCACCATTAAGAGATGCTGATTATCGACATGTCTTAAACGCTGCCCGCTTTTAATTACCCTGCGCGGGCAGATAGATAGATGTATATACGCACCCGCAACGCGGGCACGCCGGTCGGTCAAGGCCTATAGCGCGAAGGAATTCTTTCCTGTCCGCCCTTACGGCCTCTTCTCTCGTTCCTATAACCTGCCGGCGCCTCGCCCACTGCCATATATTTCTCCCGTCGGTTGAAATCTTACACGCTCGGGAACGCCTCATCGCCACTCCATTTTCGCCGAGCAAGCGTGCTCAAGAACGCACGCACACTCCATACGTCAGCGGCGACTGTGTTATAGATCGTGCTATAGCTTGACTGCTGCTTCTCGCGCTCCGGCCTTTTGCAGCCACAAGATGTACTACACATCCCGGCGAGTATAGCTTGTTCTGATATCTCAGTGCGTCACGAATTCCCCTCGTACGTAGTAAGTTGAAACGTTATAAACTTGCGCATCTAGGAAACGCCTTCCTGAAGGGGGAGCCCATAAAAGTTCGACCGCACTGTCCAGGGTGTACAGCTTAATTTTGTTACGTCACGTTTCCGATCTCAACCTAATATTTATGTCGCCCTGCGTAATGTGAAACATCTCGCCTGACCATCGCTAGAAACTTCACGCGCTGCATCAAGATTGTGATTGCGTCGGTCGTTTTAATTACTGTGGCTCGCGAAAACCAGCGCAGCCGAGAAAATTTGTTCACCCAAAACTTACCTTAGATGTGTACCTTTACTAAGCCAGTGTCCTCAGAATTACGTGGCTGACGGCGTCTTATTCTGCGATTCTGATCGTTTACACCTTTCTTCCTTTGTGAAGCCATGACGGACTCATCAAAGTTCTGCTTTCTTATGTAATCGTATCGCTATTTGTCTTGCGCACGTGTAAACTCTTGCCTCGTTTCCTTCCCCATCTTTTTTTTATTTTTTGTGATGACATTTCATCTCCAGCAGCTTTAACGCGTAAGAACCGAAGAGGTGTAGTTCTTGCCATTTGTGTTCACATCTGATATTTTCTCCTCGCACGTGTTTTTGTGCGCGCAAAGTGGGAGGGAGACGTAGATGAGGGTGCTTGATAATCAACTCCATTAATTGTGCAGCTAGCGTCACAAAATTTACGTGTCCTTAGTAAATATGCGGTATTGGAGCATCACTGTTGCATCGTTCAACGAACACAAAACTTTACGCGCATCTTGTGTCGCGTTGTCCTTCGTTTCATCTTTACTACCGGTAACAGATAACTGATGGCAACTGTACCTCATTTACAAACTTTTTTTTTTGCCCTACGCAGGCCATCAGGTTGGTTGCAAAGGGCAAACCAGACACTTAAAAAGTAAACGAGCACAATATTTTTTTTTATCAAACAGCTCACTCTAATTCATGTCCCACCTTGTTCATAACGAAAGTTAACAGCGTGTTAAATAAGCGCTGACGAAAAGCATACACACGGGACCAACACTGAGTTCCAATAGATGACTTATCGATAAAAAAAACTGTAATATACAAGCATGCACAAAACTGGTTAGCGATATTTCCACGTGGAAACTATATACACGTGAGAATATTTGGCAGTCAGCTCAAAGATATGATTCGTAAATTTCTCTTAAAACCCACCCACAGAAAATACACTTCATGGTGTCTCTCATAATCATTTCGTGGTTTTGGGACATAAAACCGCACATATTACTATTAAATACGCCTAATGTACTATGAAAATTTCCGATACTTATTAGAGTCTTCCATTTTATGTTGAACCACAGATACTCTGTAATGAAACGGCGGATATTTCGTTGTGGTAGCAACAAAATATCCACCGCAACGCTTGTGAATGCCCCGCCGTGGTGGTCTAGTGGCTAATGTAGTCGGCTGCTGACCCGCTGGTTGTGGGATCGAATCCCGGCTGCAGCGGCTGCATTTCTGACGGAGGCGGAAATGTTGTAGGCCCGTGTGCTCAGATTTGGGTGCACGTTAAAGAACCGCAGGTGGTCGAAATTTCCGGAGCCCTCCACTACGGCGCCTCTGATGATCAAATGATGGTTTTGGGACGTTAAACCCCACAAATCAAATCAAAATCAACGCTTGTGAATCAAGCCTGTCGAGTAATAGATTTAGTCTATTATCCGCTAGCGAACGTTATCTCTGCAGATTACCGCCGTTAAATGAATACTGGACTCGGACACGACGTTATAGAGTGGCTAGGCGTGACGACCCAAACGGCCATACCCAACAGGTTTCGAGTAGAGGCTTCGACGTGCCGCAGGCTGCGAGGCTTATAATGCGCGATAAAGAACATAGGGCCCCCGAAGCACCCATACACTGATTGCGCAGGCATGGGTGACGCAACGGGCTTTCGGTTAGGAGCACGCTTTGACCTTTCGCAACAAGCGTGCACTTTGAAGCAGCACGCGAACAGGCATTTATAGCACCGGCAGGCCCGATCAAGCCATCATCATTACAGCGATATGAACTCGCGAAGGCGAGAGAGAAACGGGAGGAGAGAGCTGTAGGGTCGAAGTGAGACGCGCTAATGCTTCCTCAAGCTCGATTGCCATCCCCCTGTATTCTCCCGCATCTCGGGGTAAATATCAACTTCGTAATGGTGATCATTTTGTATTTATCACCACTGCGTAATGATGATTAAGTATCCCCGGTGGCGCGATTTTGAAGTATACGGCTGTTCGCTACTGGCGCATGCTCGAGCGGCCACTTAGTGCGTGGCAGGCACAAATTTCGCGCGCCTTGCGTGTCCCGCCGCGATGGCGTAAGAACCGAAATTCTGTGGGGCAGCGCGGCCTTCAATTACCTCGAAAATCGTTTCGCTAAACGCGGTGTCGCCGAAGGAGCTATCTGCGGGAGTGCGCAGAATTCGTAGCGAGAGGTTCTGCTGCCGCGTGCACCAGCCGAATTGATGAAAGCACAGTAGTTCGTCACGTAATGCAATCAGTATGCACCTCCACCGAATGTCACGGGGGTGAGAGAATGAATGAAATGAATATATTTACAAAATATACAGGGCGAGTCAGAGGCAGCTGCAGCCAAGATGGAGGTACAACAGCAACAACAACACGAGCACGGTCGCTTTCATCGTCTTCGTCGTCTATGATGCTCTTTCGTTGCCGATGTCGTGTAACAGTATCAATGAGAAATAACAGACAACGATGCCAAGAGAAGTGTAGGGGATGTCACTAGAAGTAGTTCTAATGCAACTGTGAAGCAAGAAAAGTGAACGAAAGAAGAGCCGGCACGTCGCGAGACTGAGGAGCAAGTCACGTGAGGCTTCACCGGAAAACAGCACACAAGCATCTGCTATTTTCAAAAAGAACTTTCTGGACAAACGTTTTGCATCTAGCAGTACGGTGTGTGAGCGGCTATAGCTCCAATTTCAGTGCAACCGTCTTTAGTGTAATAAGCAGGTTCACTGGCCATCCGCCTTGGCACAAAGGAGCGGTTCCGTAAGTTACTACAACTCTGCAGCCCTTGCTTTTATTTCCTGTAATGCTTTGTAGTGCCATCATCACCATCGTCATTTTTTCCATTACCGCGCCGCGTCTCTCGCGCAGCTGGCGTGAGCTCGAGCTGCGCGAGAATTAGAACGAGCTGACACGCCTGGCATGGCGGACGCTGGTAGCCGACGTGGCTCCGCTTCAGGCCTGCAATAAAGTGGCGAGATCGGCACGGCCCCATCGGCCGCCTTCGACGTCATCTCACGTCTCCTCTTCTCCCGTCGCTACATTGGTCACCCGGAGAACACGCCCTTCGCCGAACGGCCCGCTGCCATGTTCCCGCAACTCTGCCCGCCAGTGCCGCCGTACCAATCAACTTACCCCAAGGTATGGTTTATGCAGCTCGACGCCGTTCTTGCGGTGAATGGCATCACGGACCAGCTGCTGATGCACGCCATTCTTCTCGACGCCCTACCGGTAGAGTTGCGCCATCTCGCTGCCACTTCAAGCACCAGCCCGCAGCCTCACGATGCCCTCTGCACTGCGGTGCTCGCCCGCAGCGGCAACACATACCGTACGCTTCCGTTTACCCGCACCAGGCAGGTTTCCCCGGCGTCGCAGAGCAAGGTACGAACCGGTCCGTAGCCCTCCATTGACCGCTACCTCGGTACCCCGGCTTCGACTACTTCTACACCTGATCCGGTCGCAGAAACATCCACTCCTGCACCTGATCACGACCGCGAGGTAGAAGACTCCCCCACTGCGACTGACCTTCCCTCCGAGAGGTACATTCCCTCAGAGCCCCCGTGCAGAGCTTCATCACACGTACCTGCTACCTGCACGTTTTCCAAGAAAGCGACGGCACGCGACACCGTGGCCCTCGCCGTTTCCGCGACCACCAGCTCAGACGTCTCGGCCTCCTCCTCGCCGCAGCTGCTGGTCAGCTCCTCGACGGTGCCCCCTGCCGCTCCGCCACCTGCCACTGGTGCCAGCAATGGCCTGCCGGGTGCCTCGCCACATTCCACTCGCACCTCCTCGGCCAGCAGCCGACCACCCTCGGCGTCCCCGCTCCCCGCCCCTGTCCCTGTCTCTGTTTCGTGGTCTACGACGGGCCCCAGCGCCGTGCCTTCGCGGAGCCAGAGCCTGCCCTCATCGTCGGCGTCGACACCGGCAACCACCAAAGCAACTGCCACCGTCGCCCCCCAGCCCGTGGCGCCGCAGCAGGCACCTACGTCGAGACCCGGCGTCGCACAGGTGCTTTCGGCTAGCCCCAGTCCTCGCACCTCTGGTGCCCCCCGGCTCATCCAGCCGAAACAGCCACAGATCCTGCCCAAGCTGTCGAGCGGCAGCGCGAACATGACGACGCCTTCGGCAGCGGCGACCACCCGTTCCCAGTCTCCCCGGGCAGCCCAGCACAAGGCCACACCGCGGCCCGCACCTGTACCGGCGCCGCAGCCTGCGACCACGGTGCAGCGCGGAGCCGCGATGGGGCTCAACACGGGGAGTCCGCTGCTCATCGGGAACCCCGCAACAGCGCAGCCGGGTATGTTTCCGGCTGGACCTGCGCACGACACTTTCCTGCTGAACCAGTACATTCCGGGCCTGGACCACAGCCCGATTCTGATACAAGGCGCACTGGGGCAGACCAAGAGCTCTCTGGGACAGATACAGGGGGTCCAGCTGGCAGTGCGGCCACCCCATGCCACGGGCCTGACCCTGGGACCTCAGACGGGGCTCAGGCCCCATGGGGGACATCCAGGACCGCCTGGCACCCCGACGCTTCTCATTCCACAGAACCTGGGGCCAAGGCCCGACATCTTTCTGGCACCGCCACGCATGATGTCGCCCCCCTCGTTTGCCATAGTCCCGGGACAGCCACTGACGCTGCAACAGCCGCAGGCCATGCTGCTCACGCAGACCACGCTGGCCCAGCCCACACTGGGTGCGTTCCAGACAGACCAGCACCGATCCCTGGTGCAGATACCGACGTTCACCCAGCCGCAGATACTGGCGCATGCCCACCATCACCACCACCACCACCACCACCATCATAGGGCCCTGTCGGGACCTCTAATCTCGACAGGCGGCAGTATAGTGTCCTCTGCACCCAGCGCCAACATTGTCACCCACCATCCTGTCATGACCTCGCGACACACGGTCCACTCTCGGCCTGTCCGACCAGGTCACCGTGAGACCCGCTTGTCGGCTACCACAGCGACCCGGCACTTCCTCCTGCGTCCTCTGCGCAACTCCCAGAGTCGCCCACCAGAGACCCGCTGCTTACCGATGGTCACTACACGTTGACAAACTGGACTTGCCAAAGGAACTTTTTATGGACTGCCGTTCATGTACATAGCATTTGTCGCCCTCTTTCTTTTTTTCATGTGCGTTCAAATCGCGCAAAGCGCTTGGGGGGGGGGGGGGGGAGCCCTGTAGTGCCATCATCACCATCGTCATTTTTTCCATTACCGCGCCGCGTCTCTCGCGCAGCTGGCGTGAGCTCGAGCTGCGCGAGAATTAGAACGAGCTGACACGCCTGGCATGGCGGACGCTGGTAGCCGACGTGGCTTCGCTTCAGGCCTGCAATAAAGTGGCGAGATCGGCACGGCCCCATCGGCCGCCTTCGACGTCATCTCACGTCTCCTCTTCTCCCGTCGCTACAGCTTCCTTTTGTTTCGGGCTGTTTCACACTGCCTACAGGTGCAACATGTAAAGCCACCGTATATGAGGTGCCAGAAACTACCCATATCCACCACTAACGTGGTCGAAAACGTTCAGGCGGCGTTCGTGGTAGGCCGTGGGTATACATGATTTGTATTTCACTGCCGGTGGGTGGCCCAGGTCGTCGCAGTTGTCTTAACTTGCTTTCAAACCAGGGCTAGCGATTCGGTTTCAGTATGAATAGCAGGAAAAGGCACAACAGCCTTGAGACAGGAAGCTGTCGCCAAGATGCCACGCAGATCCTGCCGCCTGAAACCTGCACCTAGCTTACGGGGTCTGCTTTCGAACTGCAGCGAAGGTTCAAACGGCGGGTCTGCATGTAGGCTAGAGTGTAGTGGTGCTCTCCGATGCGTGCTGTAGCAAAACCTCGCAGACCGACCTCGCTGAGGTCCTACCGCCGCGCGGACATTCCACAATGCAACCCACTCCTAGAAAAGTAGGTATTGAAATGTACTCATCGAAGACTTCATCTCGTAAAATTTTACACACTTACACAACCTCCTTTGTACGGGACGTCGGCAAGCGTTGGACTTGGAACTCTGAAATCCTCTAAGCCCCTTCTTTTTGCACATTACTCGACCATCTATGTATCCTGCCCTTGTAAATGCAAACTTTTCCTGCCCTCGTAATATATTCTATATTAAACTTTTGCTGCCCTTGTAATATATTTTGTATATCCTGCCCTTGTAAATGCAAACCAAGTGAATGCTCATGATGGAGCAAAACAGTGTGCGTCGGGTCACGAATCATGGCTTTGTAGTTCTGGTGAACAGCCTTTCATTTTGTTTTCGGTAACCTTTTGTTCTGCTATATGCTTTAGTTGATTGATAGAGTGAAATTTCAGTGTTTGTACGGCGCTGTGGTCTTTTATTTTACTTCCTCCGTTTAACAGCATTTTGATAACGTTTTCGCTGTTTATGGATTTTTCGGTTTGAGTAACATACGCTTGCACTACATCGGACGCCAGATGGAGATTTACGGACATTGTGCGGTCATAAGGGGCTTCGTCCTTATAAGAGAACTTGCCACCGGCAGGATCCGAGTCTGCGACCTTCGAATAACGCGTCCGACCCTCTAACACCGAGCTACGGTGGCTTCCATCTCCTCGCCAACTTTATAGAGTCTATGTGTGCATTTAAGCACAAGAGCGTCACTCAGCGCCACCTGTTGCCTTTTGCGGCGGGTGTGGAACACTTTTTTTGCCTATTGTCGTCACGTAGCACGTCATCACGAGGCACTGGCATGTGACCAATAATTTCTCGCATACTACTTCAAGACGAAACCCTTATGGGTGTAATTATAAGTGCTACGTGATGCCACACGCAGAAAAGGTGTTGCGCACTCGATATATATATATATATATATATATATATATATATATATATATATAATCACCTTAGGTCGGAGACTGTAGATATCCGCGGCATTCAGCGGCATTTATTTCCTCCTCAAAGGCGAAACATGTGTGTGCATGTTGCGATTACAATAAGGACAAAGCAAAGTACAAGCACGAACTTTTTATACTATAGTCAACGACGTTTTCTTCAATGTTTTCTCTCGTTTGGGGCGTCGACGGCAAACCGACAACAATGTCTCGATATTACAAATCATATATCAACAACAACAACAAAAATGCAGTGCATCTTCACGCGTCCCAAAAACTCTATCGAGCGTGTGATCGTCAGACCGTCGATCCCAAATAAAAAGTGTTCCGGGCGATGCAGCGCGATCCAATCATCGCGGCATCGCCCAAACTTAACCGACCATCGTCGCAACAGCTGCAACCTTTCGACGCGCGCACCAGCTATGCAGAAGATCGCGCAGCACGCTCCGACGAGCCATTCTCGTCCGAGGCAGCCATGAATTAAACGCTTATATATACGATGGTCTTATCTGCATACTGCCAAGCAAGACAACCGAAGCGCGCGCTTTGATGGGACAGTTCGGCGTTTCCGGTTATAGATATTTTGTCGCGCTCTCGTATATGGGAGTACCGCGGCCATCAACAGCTTGCGTAGAGGGTTGACGCTCAGCGTAACAACTATGGCTCACCCTGTATATCCAACGAAGAATAGTGCGTAAAAAGAAGGGAAGCAAAAAAACAAAGCTGGAATATTTTCTCTTCGAAGTATAGCGACCGAGCGTGCTCGAGCGATTTCTCCACGTCATCGCCGCAGTATAGCGTATATATACGTGGTAAAGTCTTCATCATCGCGGCCTGCCTGCCACTCTCGCATTCTCTCGATCGCTTCGCGAACTCATTACAGCTCGCTTGGTTAAGCTCGGCAAGGCGAAAAAGCGGGGGCGTCAGCTGCTTCGAGGTGAAATCCGGCCCTTCGAAATGATTATTGCGCTCCGATCCCGCTTCCATCCTGCGAAGACCGTATATTATAGGGCTGGCGAGAAGGAGACGGGAGGTTTTTTTTTTTTTTTTTTTCGCGACGAGTTTCATTTGCGGAAACCTTTCACGCATGACGAAGAGGTTGTAATTGTGGAAATAACACACTTTAGCGGTCTAAATTTTTTGAAGAAAACCTATTTGGACACGCGTTCATAGACATTTTTTCCATGCGACTACTTATTTGTATTTATATTTTTTGCAGTTCTTTTGTCCTCTTTTTTTTCCCTCCTATCTTCCTTTCCTCTATTTCCCCTTTCCGAAAGAGCACAGGTGTTGTGCCCCTTCAGGTGGCAGTCTGATTTCTGCCTATTGTCGGCGTGTCTTTTATGTTTTCTTGAGTATTCAAATCAAATAACAATTACCGTAGCAAGGCGGGGAGGGGGAGACAACACTACCTTTCTAAAAATCTTCATTGTTTTCATTTTACACCTGTATACATAACCCATTCATTCAAACAAATGTGCACGAACATATATAAAAAATAATTTAGCCCCCCCCCTCCCCCTCGAAAAAGCTGTCTATACAGCTTGCGTGCTATAATAAGAAAATGCGTGAACTTTAGTACAAGAACTCACGTTCTTTCTACAGCAATAAGATATAATAAATAGTGAGTTTTCTCGTGTATGCTTGATAATTACGCATACACTATCTCTATCGTGAAGTCAACGTGCCGGACACATACATGTATCCACAAACAAGAAGTGATGTCGGGATGGAATGTAGGGCTTGCAAGCCCTGTGTGGATGTGAGTTACGAGCTATGTTTGGTGTGTCCAAATATCATACGTAGCATTTATATAGCGACATTTCACTTGGCTGTATTGTTTCAACGTGTTATGTCAATTTCGTGAGGAACGTATACGACGGTCGCTTCTCGTCGTACGTTTGTGACGAAGTTGTGTATCAACATGCCCAATCCTACAGTCTTCACTTTTTGTTGCGTTTGAGGAGGCACCGAAGCTTTAGGTTCCACCGAAGCAAAAACTTGTCAATTCGTGCTTTCCCTTTGGTGATCTCTCTCTCTCTCTCTCTCTCTCTCTCTATATATATATATATATATATATATATATATATATATATATATATATATATATATATATATATATATATATATATATATATATATATATATATATATATATTCCGTACGCTTGAACGACTATAGCACTCGAAGTAAGCGCTCATTTTCTAGGCAATGTCGGCAATATTGCCGCGGCCAAATGCGTTTCCGCTAGAGCGCCCATTTTGGCGTATACCTATACTCACGATCGAAATGACCGTTTTCGTTATGCAAAAGCTTCGCTTTATGATTATAACATCGGCACGTGTGCCGTATAACGAAGCCACGTTCCCGGTTTACGTACACTACATTGGCTGCCGAGAGGCGTAATTTACATATTTCAGGAGAGAGATACCCTAGCTCTCGTCGCGTTTTCAGGCTTTGCCTGTTCGAATGCATTATATATGTGGGGTTTAACGTCCCGTAACCACCATATGATTATGAGAGACGCCGTAGTGGAGGGCTCCGGAGATGTCGGCCACCTGGGTTTCTTGCATGTTCGAATGCATAACGCCGCCTTATACGCTGGTAATAATAATCCGGGTTACGATGCAATGCTCCTGAAAATGTTATTTTGCGATATATGAAAAGAAATGGCGGTTCGAGGCCTTCCAGGTTATTTTGCATGCAACACTTTCCTTTAGGTCCCCACGCTCGCGTGGATTTCCGGAGCAAGTGATCTTAGCTTAGTTGCGGGAGCAACAAAAACTTTTTTTTTCTTATAACGAGAAATATACACTCTGCTCGAATATCACACGTTCGGCTAATCGTTGGGTGTGGTCGATCGAAGCGGTAACCTGAGACCATGTTGTGGGGATATCCATGTGATATTTTACTTATAGCAGGTAATGAAATAGGTTTTGAGGTAAGTGAAACTCCGAAGTATTTATTATCTCTTTACTATTTACGTTAAAACAGCCGATGTTTAAATTAAGGGTTCTTACCCTTGCTTTCAATTCAAAAAAATGTTTTCTTTGAGAGCTGGATACCACACACTGGCAAGGGAACGCTATCTAGCTTTCACTTATCTACTCAGTTTCACTGGTAGGGCTGCAAGGAAACGTGCCCTGCGGTAACAAAAGACACGGGAAGACTCTTCGTGGTTCATCGCTCATCGCATGAAGTGAATGTGCTATTGGAAACTTTCAGATGACAGGCACTCTTTCTTTTCGCTAAGAAGTGCAACGTCACGGTTAACGTTTATCTATACGCTATGTGTTCTGGCGCGGCTGTCACAGCAGGAAGTTGGAGTGCACTTTGCTTATTGAGAAAATGGGTGCAAGCGAAGCTTGGTTCGTGCATGCCTAACCAACTTTTTTTTCTTTCTTTTCTACCTTCTATCTATCTACCTATCTATCTATCTTTGTTTCCTTTCTTCCTTCCATCTTTCCTTCTATCTATATTTCGTTCTATTTATCTATCTTTCATCTTTTGTTTGATGGAGGCGAAAATGCTGTAGGCCAGTGTGCTCAGATTTGGGTGCACGTTAAGAAACCCCAGGTGGTCGAAATCCGCGGAACCTTCCACTAAGGCATCTCTCATATTCATACGGTGGTTTTGGGACGTTACACCCCGTATATAAATCAATCATTCCCCCATTCCTTATACATTTTTTTCTATCTTTTTATATCATATTTGTATCAATCTTCCTATCTTTTTTGTTATATCTTATCTTTATATCTTTTTCCTATCTTTCCTTCATTCTTGCTATCTTTCAATCTTTCCTTATATATTTCCTTCTTTATCATTCTTTCTTTCTTGTTATATCGTATCTTTGTATCTTTCCTTCCTTCCGTATTTCCATTTTTCCTTCTATCTATCTACTTATCGTTCACTATTTCTTTTATCTATCATATATCTATCTTTTCATCTATCTATCTATCTATCTATCATTCTTTCTTTCTTTTATTATTTCTTTTCCCGGCGAAAGCGAAACGACTCTGAATGGTTCCGCGAGTAACATGTGGGCGCGCCTACGCAGTTTGCAACGTTTCCGTTTATTCACGTTCCAGCTCCGGAATGGGAGGTCATGCGTTCATATCCATGCAACAATGAATTTTGGCTACTTGAAATGACAAATGCCTTCCACAACAGACCACATTGTCATATGAGACACGGCTATAGGGAACCAGCGCTGGAGTTTCCACGGCCGCCCTGGCGGTCAAAGCGCGCACTTTTCAGCCGCTCCCGCAGATGAGAGTTGCGGCTGGTAGCGCGGGCGTGCAACGGCAAGACAAAACCAAATTGTGCTGGTGGTGTTGCCCAAGGAGGATTAAAGAAATTGCTGGAGTGGAAATTATTGCCTAGGAGTGAAGCCGTGCCTCTGGCAAGATGGTGACTACGGCGGTCATCTTACTAGGGGCATGATAAAGTATCACCGTTCAGCAAATAATAATGGAGCGTTGCTTTCGCACGCTCAACGGGTGTAATGTGGAAACTTTCGCGGGTCACATAGTGCTCCAAGTGCGTGTTAGTGTTACTAGTTTTATTTAGTGAGCCTCTATTTGGAGGCAAAGTTCTTGGGAAGTCAAGTTACCCCTACTTGGTTCTCTGTGTTATATCGTCGGAAACAGCTATCTTTTAATAGTTATCTAACGTAGAATTGACACTACCATGTCAAAGCCACTTAATGTCTAAGTGAGCGTTATCGGAAAAGAGCATGTTTCCGACATCTTGGCAGTGGCAAAAGCTGGCTTCACTTCTGCTGGCAAGCCATTGCGGGAGCTTCCACTCCAGCATTTTTTGTAATCCTCCTTGGTGTTGCCGCGTATTCAAGTGCAACAATATGTATAAGTGAGAGATAATGAATCCGTCTAGGTTTTCCCTCCTTAAGAGAGGAAGCAGCGTTGCATCCTAGCGGTCAGGCGAGCAAAGCATGTTCTGCTCTCGCTCTCTTATCTATATAGTGGTCTCGTGCTGGTTTATAAACGGCATCGCGCGTGTCTGCTATATTTATTAGATAGTGAAGAAGACCACCAGTGGAAACCAGGGCCAAACAGTCGAACATAAACAGCGTTTTGCCGGAAATAAAACGAGCGTATTATACAGCATATATCACGCATGTGATTTGTTTTTTATCTGGCCCGCTGAGTTTTAAGTCTTGCAGCTCAGGGCTAACAAAGTTTCTGATACATCCATTCCATCTGATCACCACCATCAAACTCCATGTGATGCCACCACGTGAAATAATGATACGACAGACAGGTATAGTTAATTTATTTGTAAACAGTTACGTATAAACGAAAGCTGCCTTGTCCACAAGATTTGTACGGAGACTCGTTCGCCTACCCCTCTGAACTGCTATAAAAAATATTCTCGCGGTGAATACTTGATGCTGAGGTGCCTCTGTTTAAATTAATTTGTGATATTGTTACGTAAAAATGACACGAGGCGTGTCTATTTAAAATATATATTCAAACTGATGCGTATGGCGTCGACTAAGATGGAAGACAGCACGCACAACCGCCAGACCACTTCCTCGTTGTCGTCTTCTGACCACTGATATGTCAGCTACGTAGCATTATATACAGAGTTCTTGGTACGAATAAAGCAGCACACTACTCGAAGCTTAGCTCTCTAGAGTCAAGCGATGCGGTAAGCTTCTTTTTCAGTGGCTGTCGTGGCTTTAGCAACATCAGAGTTCGTGTCTTGCTGCAGAAGTATGAAATGTCGTCGAATTTATTCGTCGTTTAGACTAGCTAACGCACAGTTTCAGTTTTCGCGCCTGCCTATGTCGACTCAAAATAATGTTCAACCGCTATAATTGCTAGGCTTTCATGTGCCAAACAAGATATACTTTTGAGGCACGCTGTAATATGGGGTATCAGGAAAAATTGTGACCGCTTGGGGTTCTCGAATGCAAAAATATATATTGGTTCACGAATGTTCTTTGTATTTCGCCCCCATCGAAGTGCGGCCGCCGTGGTCGGGAATTTATCCCACGCCCTGAAGCATAGCAGCGCGACACGTGCTATGCCGCCACGGTGGTTTGCTTGATCAACATCACCGTGCATAGATACTGCGGACAGGGCGTACTTACGATGACAGAAAGGACATTGACCCAGGTACCATTTCCTCTGTGTTTTGTTTGTTTGTGTTGTTCTGTTTTGTTTTACTACAGAAGTGGGCAGCGTTGTATTGTCGCAGCACGGCACTTATCAATAGGGACATGTCAGCCTGCACTAGCTTAACAAAAAAAAACCCAGCACGCAATCAGGAAATGAGGACGAAGGATCACGGCCCAGCACTGTACCTTCGATGCTATATGCTGTTACGACTTGCACCGCCGCCTACACTGTTGCGTAGTGCGCCGAGGTCACAGGCCGCTAAGGTTGTTCCGTAGCGCGTTTCTCCGCTCGCGGCTGCTTCTGCGCAGTGCTGATAGACGAGAGGACAAAGCGACGGTGAGTAAAGGCAATGTTTATGTACATCATAGAAATAGAGGCGTTACATATTCGGCACTCCATATTCAGCTTAGGGACTCCATGTGCAGCTTAGGGACTCGAAGAGCCGAGATGTCTTCTCTCTGACGCATATGTCGGCTGCCTGGCGACGCGCCACTTGGCTTTTCTTATAGGCCCCGGGTGACCCTTACGTCAGCAACGTCCAATCAGAACCGCCGCTGGTCGTGATGTCAGATTCCTCCAGTCAGGAACTGCCGCTCGGTTGCACCCATAGACGAGTGATGTTGTGACGCATTGCGTTAGACTCGCCAGACTGGATGGCACCGATTGCATCATCTGGCTGCTATCGGGGGCTCGTGAGTTGAGGGAGCTCACCGTACGTTGCGTAAGACACACCAGCGCCGCCGGGTGAGATGACGTCGTTGAGATTATGGCGTCAGGCGGGCTCGTTCGCTGGCCTTGACACAGATAGCCTTTGCAGAGGCAATGACGTTCGGTCTGGACTCTCAGGCGTAACAATGCATAGACGCAGTCCACCTTGGAGGGCTTCTTTCCGTTTTTATCGTTTTTCATGCGACAGTAGCCTTCAGACAAAGCTATTGTTCTGAACCACAGTGCAGTATTACTGGCGCAGTGACTTTTCGAGCTGTTCGTTCCAATATGAAGCACAGAAGCGGCATACGCACATGCTCTCACCGAGGTATACAGTGCCATATAGAGTTTCTTAAATATACACTAGAGGAAACCCTGGCGCTAGTGTCTGTGGGAGCTGCAACGCATGACGCTTCAGCGAGCATGGGTATGATAGGTAGTACACGAATCTTCATTCTTCCGGCTTCATTTGTGTTTGTGTCGCTTGTGGCTGTTTTCTCACGAAACAAAAATCAGCGAATGTTCAGTGGTTCCACATCACTACCTTTTTCTTTTAGGCTCACCATTTCGAATCGGGTCGCGAAGTTCAAAAGGGTTCGTTCTTTTTTTCGAAACAAGGCCAAAACACAGCAATAAACGAAGCCAAAAGTGCGATTCGCCACCCACAAATACGAAGACTAGGCACATGTGTGTACTACCCATCATTCCCATGGTCGTTAAGCTATCGCAGCGTCAGAGTCCCCTCTAGTTAATTTTAGGAAACTCTATGTGCATTGCGGCCGGTCGTCTGGGCGCTAGCGACTGAGTTATGTCGCGACTCTCCACCAGGTGCTTTTTTTTTTTCGGCGCGCCACCTATCCAACGCTGGTCTCCCATCACTAGCAAGCCAACAATCGAGAGATAAATTATTGACGGACGGCTGTTGAAGCTCAAATAGCACATAAACGACACACAAACTATCGCTTCCCGTGTAAATTTTTGCTCCTTTTGCTGTACCACTTCTTTTTCCTATACAGTTATAGCAGTGCATATTCCACGACACTCCTTTTTCTTTAATATATGCGAATCAATGCAAAAAAGAAATAATAAGTGAGAGAAAAGACAGCAAGAATACCGGGCCAGTACTAGCAATAGCATTATAGTTAATGAAAATTATATATGCGTACTATGCAGACGCGGAGAACTGGCCAGTTCTTCCCCCTACCCCCATTCGCGCAAGCTCTTCTTAGCAGTGCACCAGAAAACCATGGCACTAGTCATTTATATATTCAATGTTCTCGTAACTAAGGATATCTCAAGTACCTCACTTCTTCGAGTAATACCTATAGCGGCTTCAGAGGAGAAGAAACTAATCTTCGGTCATGCATCACCGGTCGAGAAGGTTAGATTGGTATTACAGCGTCGGTTATCCCTTCCAACAGCTCTGGCGCGCTCTTTCAACCCTGCAAAGACAGGCAAGCAAGCAGGGGCCACATGGCGCCTGCCGGCAAAGGGAACACTGTGAGTGGAAAATTCGGCAGAAGGGACGACGACGAGAAAAAGAGCCAATAACCTGACGACAGCGGCTTGGTGGCCCCCTCGTGTTCTCGGCTCGCTCGCTGGCGCGCGAATTCCGGGGGAGAAAGGCCAGCGTCACCGGCGTTGTGCCAGCAGCTCGGTTGCGCCAGCGGCTCTCTCTCGGCTGAACGCGGCGCCAGCCAGCAGCGGCGCGAGAATTGCCTTGGCTGCATGAATAATTCACCGGCCCCCTAACCGGCCGCGTTTGCGGCCACCCCCGTGGATATGCCCCCTCTTCCATTGAGTGCGTCATATACACACACTCACTAGCCGACTGTCGCTGCCACCGCTTTGGGAAGCGAGTCGACCGACAAAGCGAGAGGGAACGAATCAACGACTTCGGGCCAGCCGTCGCTTACGAGGGCGCATTCAAGCGGGAGCCCTGTGTGCCTGCCGCGGCGGGAAACATTCAGCCGAGCGAGAACGGCAGACCCGCGTCTTGAACCTGGAGGCTTTACCCTGACTAGGGTAAAGCAAAAAGAACTGCGCGGGGCAGCCGAGCAGATGAAAACGCTGCACCTATCTTTCTTTCTGCTGCCCACCTTCTTCTGTAGTCTGCTGGATGTCATTTCCTTCCGCCCTGCCTTCTTGTCTGCATGTACGACGGGGACAAAAGAAAAAAGGCAGCGTCAGAACTACGCGCGCACACGCGAGCATAAACGAAAACAAGGGCACGCGGTAGAACGACCGACCACACACTCTTGCCGTGCCGTTTTCGTCGTCCGATTCATAAAGAGCGCCACCTTTCTTTTGACGTTGTAACTTGTTTGCAATGCGACTGGCGATGATGCGACTGCCAAGCCGTCACGTTATTTACTTTTTTGTTCCGGGCGTCGAAACGTGGTGCCGAGTAACTTGGCGAGTTGACTCCGATATGAAATTCGGAAAAGCCGCCCTCGACTAGACGCGGCGACTGAATCGGAATGTCGTATGCGGCTTGTGTGTATACGCGCGCTTATGTGAGTAGGAACGAATGCGCTTTGGCGCGCTCCTCAAAGATGTGGCCCCAGCAGCAGCGGCAGCGGCGGCCGGAGTGAGGCGAATTTTGTGTTTAGGCTTTATCTCCGAGGCACGGCATGTATTATTCATGGTTAGGTATGAGGAGCTTTGTGAGCTCGGCCCTCGGAAAGCGTGTCCGGGCGCTTTTCGCGCTGCTCCTTTCGGGGCTGCTTCGCGATGTAGCAGCGAATACATGCAGAGAAGTCCAACGCGTTAGGTGGAAGTATGCGCGGCATATAGGATTTATTGCCTACGTTTTGGAGAGAAATAGGTATTCACAAGAAAAAAGTTGAAAATTTAACTCTTTCATTAGAATGCCCGCTGCTTTGAAAGGCTTGTTCGTTATCAACAGTCCGAGTGAAGCAAGCGCGGTTAGAGGCAGAGTCTAGACCTCATATTTGTTGCTATTACTTACCTTGCATTTTTCATTCTCAAGAAACTATGAAATAAGCCCTGGTGAGGGCTTAGAGAACTGCTAAGAACAGTGCTAAGAGGGAGAGCAGTGTCCGCTGTCATGAATACTGGATTTTCTTTCAATGAAATCTCGGACGCTTATGCTAGGACGAGCGTCGGCGTAAACGCATGTAATGGAACTACAAATAAACGCCAGAAATTGTAAGTGCTTGGGAAAGTTGGCAGCTGTTCATGGTTACCTTATCGCGCACTGCTTGAACTACGAGTTCTAGGCAGGCGAAGAACCACACGAATACAAGTGCAACCTCTCAACTGAATTTATTGTACGGGTACGTGATGCTTTTATACAATCGCGTTTCATGGCGGTCCTAACAGCTCAGCAACTTCGGCGAGTTTTCGTCATCAGTGGCGAGACGGCCCGAGGGGGCGCGCTTTGGGCGCACTCTAAAACAAGGCTTTAGCTCTAAAGGGCGTCGCTCCACGCATTGCAATGTGCGCGTTGCTCCACGGGGCGTTAAAGAGAGCACGAAGGTCGCTTCGCTCGCTGCCGCGGCCGCTTTTACAAGCAACTCCACGAGGCGTTGAAGAAAGCACGAAGGTCGCTTCGCTCGCTGCCGCGGCCACTTTTACGAAAGGAGCACGCTGCTTGCTTCACGAAGAAGTAAAAATTTCGACAGTTCGCGCTCGTCTTGTGCATACTTTCGCATTCCATTCGTGCCTCTTTTTTTGTGAGTTTAAGCAGCGCGCTTTAGGTATCCATCTGTGGCAGATGTAAGTCCATGCTTGTCCTGTGTATGCCCATTTCCGGCGTTTTTTTCTGCTTGAGGTGCCCGCTGCAGGTTTGGAGCTGCTTGCCGTTCTTCGCGTGACTTCACAATTTATCGCAGTAGAATTCATTCCTCCGTCCTCGTGGAGAACCAATGCACAACAAAAGCGCAACTGCCTCTGTGCTCACTCGTTTCACTTTCGTGTTATGTACTGATTTCTAGACAGAAGGAGCAGGGCCTTTTTTTTTACAGCGCCGATATCCTATGTGAGTTCGGTATGAAACAGCGGAAACGTGATATTCGCAAACTCACGCTGTCGAAGTGAGTACACCGTGCACGCAGGTAACCATGTCATGTATTCTTATAGGTTTAATGCGCCAATTTCTTATCGGCACATTTACGGTCCATGCTTCAGCCCCTTTTCGTCTCGGTATACCATCGGGACGGAAACGAAAAGCTGGCCGCGTCAGGGATTCAAGAAACTGGAAATATTGACGCAATGCGCAGCTCACGCATTGGAGTTCCCGAAAGGGGTTGACGGAATGGGGGGGAGAAATTGAGATCACGAACGACGAAAGCCGATGAAGAAGGAGGTGGGGGGAGGGTGGGGGATAATGGGAGCGTGATGACGGCCTAATTGCCGTCGCCACCACAGCAGCCGTCAGAACGGCGGCATGCATGCGAGCGCACTTTCGTTGGCAAAAACGCGGCTGCGCGCCACGCCTGGACGGTTTCTTCCCGCGTACGGAAAATGGAGGAGGCCGCATCGACGGAACGGGAAGAAGAGGGTGCCTCGGGAAAAAAGAAAAAGGGAGGGACGCGGGCAAGAGGGGTCGCCCGCGCGCGTTGCGTTCCGACATATTAATTCGCTAAAGGCGCGCATTACGGCGGAGGCTCATTTCGGAAGGAGGTCCGCTTAATTAACGAGTTCGCGCGGTTCGCGAACACGCCGTCGCAGCCGCCGGGGATGATGACGACGGCTGCAGCCGCGGGGCCTGGGTCTGAGTGTCTCGTCGCCCTTCCCCTCCTCCTCCTCCTCCTCCTCCTCTTCAACTCCGCTCTCTCTCTCTCTCTCTTGCGGCTATACTTCCTCCTTGAGCGTTCCACACTGCTGCTTATGCAAAGACTGCGACGCTCTCGCTCTGCATTAGGCTTGCTCGACCTTTCGGACAGATATCTTCTAACTATGTCTTCTCATTGGGTGGCTTTCAACAGTTGAAAAGATAGCTCAGGCGCGCCTTATATTTAGAAGCGGGTGAATTGCACTGTATCGATCTTGAACTAGTGGGGTTCTCTTATGCACGCCCCGTACACAAGCCATTGGAATGTGGCCTCCGAGAATCGAACTAGGCAACCTGCAGGCCTCGGGCTACTGGTTGTTTTAGATGCGGAGCATCTAATACTCGAGGCTTGTAGTGCGGCGCCGTCCGCAAGCTTCCTCCTCCTTCTTCCACCATCTGTGCATCCCTTCCTCCTCTACACACCGCGCGCGCTTCACTCCTTCACCATCTGTGCACCCTTCCTCCTCTACACACCGCGTGCCGGCAGCTGACGCGCGCGCATGCGCCGTCGCGCTTCGAGAACATCGGCAGCTGACGCGCGCGCATGCGCCGTTGCGCTTCTCCCCCTTCTCGAACATTCGACAGCTGACAGTGCATGCGCCGTCGCGCTGTATATATACTCAAGGTCGGTGCTCGCTCGCTCAGTTGCCGCTCGTCAGTTGGTTTGTACGGCGCGTCGACGTCCGAGGTCGCAATGATCGACGTCCCTTCGACCAGCGCCGGCCAAAGTGTTGGCGGAACCGCAACCAAGTCGTCGTCCGAAGACAAGGCAGCGCGGAGAAGAGCTCGCGACGCCGAACGTAAACGTCGGCGTCGAGCGGAAGATGCTCAACTTAGAGAACGTGAAGCCGCTGAGAGACGTCAGCGTCGAGCAGCAGCACCGGATTCGGCCGCTCTGAAACGTAAGCGTCGACAAGAGGACCCGGACTTTCGAAAACAGGAAGCCGAGTGCAAGCGTCGGCGACGAGAGGCCGATCCCGATGCTGCCCGCGAGCGCAAGCGCGCCGAGGTAGCGGCGTGGCGCGCCAAGCAGTATGCCACGCCCAACGCTCGCTTCAAGCGCGACTTCCTCGACCGAAGCTTCGGCCACACCTGCAAGGTGTGTGATCGTCTTTGGTTCGATAACAACTTAACTCGGATCGGCAACATTCAGAACAACTTCAAAGCGTTGTCGGTTCTTTGCAATACGTTTGGAAAGGGCACCGACTATGCCGACTACGTCGTGTGTGCTACGTGCAAGCAGTCGTTGATTGCCGGTCGAGTTCCCTCGGCTAGCGTGAGTTACGCTCCGCATCCTCCTCAGTGTTCCCCCGAGGGAAGCTGCGGGCAATTTTTTTAAGTGTGAATACACTTTATAAGCGACCCCAAACCATCCACCGCCGTCGGCGGCGTCCGCAGTCTTCTCTCTATCTTTAAAAGAAAGAGGACTTGGCGGGCCGCAGCCCCAAGCTCTACCGAATAAGCCACGGACGCGACGCTGATATCGGTGTCAGTAACGCGCCTTATACCCCCTCCCCCTTCGCTCGCTCCTCCGCTCTCCTCGCTCGCTGCAGCTGCGCGCGCACCCCTCTCTCTCGCTCGCCCGCCTTCTCTCTCAGTCTCCCGTCGAGAGCGGGTCGTGAGGGGGAGTAAAGTTAAAATCCGTTGGCATTCGCCAGTGAGTTAACGTAAACTCCCCATGTGATCAAATTGCGATTCCCAGGAACCATTACACCATAAAGACACCATAGTGTGATTAATAAATATAATAGTGCGAATTAATAAATACCCCTCATAGCATCACCCCGTGTATTCGCACTTAACCATGTTCACCCTCGGGTAAATGCTTGGGAGTTTTTTTTTTTTTTTTTGAAGTCACGCATCAAAAAAGCTACGCCACGAGTCAAGTGCCAAGCTTGCATGAAGAGGAGCGTAGAGGAGTGATTTTTAGATGCGAAGCGTCTTATGGTGGAGCTTAATACGGTGTGCGGCGTGACCACGTGCACTTACTGCGAATGCTCGCCCCGGCCCCTCTCTCCTCTCCTACCTCGCCTCCCAACGCATATGCAGACAGCGACGCTAGCCTGCTCGCCTATATGTATACGCTCGCTCCCCCCTCTCTATCTTCTAAACATCCTTCCCAGTGGCGTTTACACCACTATTGCGCATGCGCCTCCCCTTCCCTCTCCTCTCCAATGCTCCCCTACCCCCTCTCTCGCCTCGCAACTCCGACACAGGCAACGTCTGCTAGCGGGCTCTTTGATACAGCTCACGCTGCAAGCACTCACTGGCCACCCCTTATATATAGGTACTCGATCTTGACCCCCAAGGTAGTGCCGGTAAGAGATTTCTCCTGTGCGTCGTTGAAATATAATAAATCGTAGCATGAGCTTTAGCGAAAATCGGGTCTCTGGGTCCAATCGGAGTATTCAGTCTCTCATGGCCCATTAGCAGTGATTTGCATGTTCCAGTAGGATACACCGGTGCATCACTGCGTGTTTTGGGCCTCCCTAAATGTATCTTCTTCGCCGTGCCGCGATGGGCACCAGCGTCAACGCCACCGCCAGTGTAAGCATTAGCGCCCGCTGTTTTGCATCTAGGTACACATGGTTCCCTTTAGTGGGAGATGATGTAATTTTTTCAAGTACACTCTAAAAAAAGAGCGAGTAAAAAGGGTGTCGTTTTGTCCCACAACAATAATCGTCATCTATATTGCGTTCATTCCTTGCGCTATCGCCCCGCGCCCGGTACATTCCGGTCATGATCGACGTGCCCATTATCAGGGTCACATTGCATTCTCGATAGGAAAGTGGCCAGCGGCGAGTTTTCAAGAAAGGAAGCGCACGCAAGCCTGATGACGATTATTGTTGTGGGACAAAAAGATACCCTTTTTACTCGACATTTTTTTAGAGTGTAGCTTTTCATTCTGTGCGTTTCATGAAAAAAAAATGTTTATTCGGCATGAAATTGAAAAAAGTTCAACGGCGCTGGAAGTTAGAAATTGTATAGAAGAGAGAAAAGAGAAATCACTCCCCCAAAGGGATTTTCAACTGCGTCCTTTTTTTTTAGAGAAGCATAAAAAAGGACAAATAGTTGCTGAAACCCCTGTGTTGAATTGAGTGCGGCTGTGATGAAGTGCTCCTGCTTTATTCCGCAATATTTTGAGCATTTATGTATTGTTTAAGTTCATATGATGACGTTTCAGTAGACCTCAGCAATGATGAGTTTGTTTAGACAAAGCATGTCTAAACAGGTATGTTTAGACAAAGCAGCTTTGCTATAGAGACAACATATGCATAATGCAATAACATGTATTTATCCTTAAGATGATTTAACCTGCCAAGACATGCCAGCGAATAGTTACGCAAAAAAAGAAAAGGGCGGGCAATCGAATTTCGGAACGAGCTCTTGTTTTCTGCTTTATTTCTTCGATCCATATACTTGTGCGGGAAAGAGTTCGACCACTAACATTATTTCCACCTTCTACCTAAGTCTCACATTGTCCTGGTACACTACAGCGTTATTTTTTTTTTCAACTTGTCTTTGATGTTTCATCCTTCACTAAAAAACAGCCCCTCTCTTTACCCCTTCTCTTAGGTGAAGATCTGGTTCCAGAACAGGCGCATGAAGTGGCGCAACTCGAAGGAGCGCGAGCTGCTGTCCAGCGGAGGCTCCCGGGAACAGACCCTGCCGACCAAGAGCAACCCGAACCCGGACCTGAGCGATGTCACCAGCCCGACCACAGCCGCGGGCTCCACCAACGGCCACGGCGCTCACCCGCACCAACCGGTGACCGCCGCCGCCAGCCTCGCCGAACACCTCATGCGGGCCTCGCGGGACGAAGACGACGACCAGCGCTCCGTGGACGTGGACAGCGACGAAGACGTCGAAATCAAGGTCCTCTGAGCGGAAGACAAGCGACGAGTCCGACCTGTTCTCTCTCGCCCCCTCCTACGGACAGACCGGACTGAAGGATGACCCGTGTACAGTGACTTTTGATGAACTGCCTTGCAACCCACTTCGTGGCGTTGAACGGTTGCGGGAACCCTTCCCTGGCTCTGAAGCACAGTCAGTGGCAGCGTCGGCAGCACGGTGTCGAGATGCCCTCCCATACATCCTCTTTGCGCACCGAAAACGTACGCCGGACGAAAACAGGGCCCACGTGCCGGCGCGTGCCGCAGCTCTTGGAGACCTTTCCGCAGAATCTCGCATGCAGGTTATGTGATGTGTGACTCCAAACTGGACTTGGAACTGGCATGGCGTCCCCTCACGCGGTTGGTGTAGAAATAACAAACCTTAACCGGTGCCGACAGTGACATAGCCTCATGTCTCCTGAAAGAAGGACTCCTGAAAGAAGAGGCGTTACCTTTGAGTCTTAACATGAACTTTGAACTTTGGAATGTCCAGTTCAAATTTTCAGACCACTTTAGCATTTTAAGTCACCAATATACCAACTGGTCTATAAATACGGCCACTTGATTGCTGCTTTCGGGACTGCTATAGAGAGCAGGCTTGAACTAAGTTACCGACAGTGGTGCAACTGATGATGAGCCGAGATTAAGTCGCCAACCTCTGTGAACAAAGCTGACAACGTGCGTAGATGTATCCTTGCTCCATTTTTCAAGTTTGAATTATAACTTCACGTTTATTGTTTCTAAGAGTACAGTTGCAGGCTCTCACGCGAGCAAACACTAAGCTAGTTCGATAATTTTCAGAGTAGACCTCACTGAACAGAGCAGCTGTTTTGTGCTGCCGTCATTAGACACATTAAGGGTCGGCCACATAAGGACGTTCTCCGTGGCAGTATTCCGAAAATTTCCCCGAACAATGCACTCTTGTTACCTTACGTGCGCCAATGTCTGTGAATGCACAAAGGTATTGCACTCGTAAATTGTTTTGACAATGAGGCGGCTTGACGATATCAACGTATACGAGGGACTCATCGTATACCTTAGGTAGCGTAGCAAAGGTTAACAGCCAATGAACTATCAATGAATATACATGTGTCTATAGTTAAGGAGTCGTTCGTTTACTGTAAAAATTGGTGCCGATCAACTAGCCTTGGTTCCCCCGAAATTATTCTCAGGCGCAATTCAATATAATCCCTCTAGTCGTAATATTCTAAACACCATTCACCATTCATCGTTAAGCTTTACAAATATTTTATCAAAAAATGACAAAAAACTTTACGCGTTCACAGCATCGGAAAACCTGTTAAAACACTCATTTCTTAATGCCATCTAAAGTGGAATTTAATATGCATCGCAAGATCAAGCGCGTTCAAAGGCTACCTGTACTCTGCTACGTGATATCATTGTCAACCACTACCGCAAGTGTAACAGCAAACACCCAATGCTCCGCTTGGACCCTCGAACCATATTGTGAATAGGTGCACGTCGAATGGAGGCTCAAGCGGAAGACGAAGAAAGTACGCGGATGTGACGCGGGAGAAAAAAAAAAACTCTTGGACTTGACGGACGGTCCAGAAAACGTGATCCCAGTGACAAAAGTGAGGTGCTTCTGTAAAGCCAGGTTCCTCTCTTGTTGAGAGATTGCATCCGCACGACCTGTACAATAAACCCGTGAAGTTTGAATGGTTGTCGCGCCTTCCTATTGTGCTGTGCTTTCTCGAGTGCTAATGTTAAACAGCGTTAATTAGTATCAGTGTCCCACGAATGCCAGTGTAAGGTTTGAGGAACCTCAACGTTTTTTACGTCCCAAAGGAACATTTCACCATCGTAACATTGCAAATTCTGGGTGATCTCACATTTCGTTTTGAACAAAACTATAGCTTAGTTAAGAGCTTGCTATCCGCATACTTCATCTATAGCGAACTACACAAAACCGATATGATTTCATAAGATCACATTGCCACGTGCTACGAAAACAGAACAAGGGGCGTACCACGTTATATAGTTATAGAGAATGCGTATCTCGCGGACATGGGGCATTTATATTCTCTTTGCAAAGCCTGAAAAGCCGCACTTTGACAAGTGTTTCCTGCAGTGACCTTCCTGCAACGCATCACCACACTGCCCCTTCGCTCACTGTCGAAAAAAAAAAACTTTATTTCCTTCATAATAAAATAGTTTGTCATTTCAGTGGTGATGAAGGCAACCACCTCCTTTGGAAGAGCTACTCGTGTCTCTCTTCCACGTGAATAGGCAATCGTAAGGTAGACTTAATCCCTAAAATGAAACGAGCAAAAATTAAAATAAAAAGAGCCAGAAATGTAACCACCTTTGAGAAACAATGACTGCAAGGAACAATACGAACGTTCGCCAGTCTGCGCACAGATGATATAGCTTGATATCTCCCCTAAAGTTAACCTTCAAATAACTTTTCACGTAGACAGAAACAATGCGTACAAAAAAGTGACCCTTAATTTTTCTCCCTGTCATGTAAGGTTCATTCCCAAATGTAAGTTACCAGCGGACAGTGTTCGAGCGACTTGCCAACATTATGAAGCCGACCTTTACCGGAGATAAAACAGGCAAGTGCGCATGTTTATGTCAAACGATATTTTTGACATGAAGCTAAACACAGAAGGGTTCCCAAGTTAACGCGATTTTATACCAGCGGCTGGTGCAAGAACGGAATCAATTTTTTGCGTGTGTGTCAGGCATTTAGAACCATATACATTCCTTAACAAATAAGATCACATAAGTAAGGGCACCAACAAGGGGCCGAAGAATCTAGACATAAAGACCGCACAAAGGAGGTTCAAAGTGTCATTTCATATTCCTCAGATTGCTGAACCACGCTCGCATCTGACCGCTCGAAAGATCATCTTGCGTTGAAAAAGAAAAAAATAATAATAAAACAGTGATCCTCGAACCCACGTCACATTCCTCAAAAGAGGGAATCTTTCATGCCACTAGAATAAAATAAATACGACCACAGCAGGAATATCTTCAAAGATGTAGACACGACTAGGGGTTAAAAAGGCGGGAGATGAAAGCTTTGCGGCAAACTTAAAAAATATAAAGAAAGAAGAAACAGGTGGAAGAATGCGGAAGAATAACCTCAGAAAAGATAACTATACGCGGCGTTCGGAGAGGAGCAAATGGAGAGGTGAGGATCTCCTCTTCGGCAGAAGAGGGCGACCAATGCAAAGAGGGCACAGCGACAAAAAAGAAAAGAATTAGGCGAGCACAACGACAGCACTGTGAAAGAGGAGAATGGGGATAAACAATCATGATCCCTGCAGAAGTGAATGCGAAGGGGAAAATCCGACGTGGAGACTCGAAACAGAAAAGAATAATAAGTGGCAAAAAAAAAGGAAGCACGTTACTCCCACGAGAAAGGCGACTACGACACCCCCGGAGACTAAAGGCAAAGGCGAGGAAGGCGCATGGGGAGAGACGGCGAATGCACATAGGGAAGAAGTCTCCTTCCTTCTCAGACACAGGTTGGGGGAAGGGAGGCGTTAATACGAAGACGAGGTCAGAACGCGGGGCTGTTGAGAGCTGTCACCAACAGCAGCAGCAGCAGTGGCATGTCTTCTCTGCCTTCATCCTCATTTTTTTCCCCTTTCGCTTGCCCGCACTACTCCGATCCTTAGGCTCCTTCTGGTTTGTTCATTTATTTTCTTCCTTATCTGTTTGTCCCTTATTCCTTTTTTTTCTGTCGCTATTCCCTCGTTCCCAGAAGCGGGGCGAAGGCGCTGGCGCGAGAAGTATTCGCGCGTGGGCGTCGCTGTCGACCGAGCATAACGCAAAACAAGCCACGCTCCTTTTCCCCATGGCGCCACAATCGCCATTTTTGTGTGTGTGTGTGTTCCCTCTTTTCGATTCCAAAGACGCGATGCTTGCGAGGTAAAAAAAAAGATAAAAACAAAAAACTTGGTGCGACTCAACGGGTCAGAAGAAACAGAAAACGTGGCCCTAGGGTGTGCGTGAAAAGCAAGGAATGAGAATAAAATGCGCACGCGCACAACGTCCAAACCGAAACAATCGGAGAAACGAACCCGGAGTTTGGGGAAAACGGGGAAATGCGATCAGGGGCGAAAACGACAGGGGGCACGATCGACGGCCGAAACGAGAGGCGAGACGCAACCAGCGGAGAAAGAGCGCAACGGAGCGAATGGCAAAACAAATCCAAAGGCCGACGGGAAGGAGCGAGGTTGTGGGGAGGGTTAGAACAAGACGCGCGAGAAGACGATCTCGAGGGCGAAACGGGAAGACGAAGGTGACAACCAAAGGCGCCCTGGAAGAGGGGCACCGCTGGCGGCGCGGCGCGCCACTGTGGTGGTGCCCGCCGTTTAGCTCGTTCCTTCGCTAGTGAGAAAGGAGGCCCGCCGACGGCACCATCGATGTTTCTCCGAATGTGGCGACGCGAAAGTGCATTCCGCCCTGTCGTGCGCATCGCGAGCGCCATCACACTCAGTGCCACGTTCTTTTTTTTTTTTACGTTTCGTGCCCGCCTTTTTCGAAGAGACTTCGCCGATGCGTGGGTTGACTCTCGCTATACTGAGTTGATCTTGCTTTGCACCTTTCTACTACTTAGGCACATGTCAACTGCTTTTGATGTCTCACTCACTCACTGCGGAAGAATAGCAGCGGCATCAATTATTTGTCTGTACCAAGGGATAAAATGTATTTGTTTACAAAGTAAAAGTGTAGAATATGTATAAGGTGATGCGAATGTAAGGGCTAAGGGGAGAGAGTACGTAGGTTTGCTGCACCATTCCGTGAGAAATCAGAATGATAGGTGAGGCGAATTCAGACAAGTTCACTGAAAGGAAGAACATAGCGCAACGCCTAGAAAAAAAATCATAATAAAAAACTCAATGACATGAATTTAGTGGTCTTAAACTCCGTAAGTCTGAAGCTGGAATTCTTTACATACGGTGATTAGTATAGAAGCGAACCCAGGAGACAGCTAGCCAGAATGTACGAGAGCGGCGCCAAAACAAGAACATTCGCAGAACATATTGGCACATAGCTTAAAATACCTGGTTCCTTAATATAAATAAGCTATAGTGGGATTTGCTAGAAGCATTGGGACTTCATACCGCTATAATTCTCTTACATACTGTTGCGAAAGCGCGCCTCCGACGACGTTACAAAGGGCGCTACGAATCTCACCGCTGCAACCACTGTTTCGAATGACGGCGACGCCAACACGGTCCCGAAGGCGCCACTGCTTCGAATTCCACCGGGAAGGTCACCAGCCGTTTGGTAGCGTAGGTTTCTCAGCTCGCGACTGCTTCTGCGCAGAGCTGATAGACGAGCGGACGAGACGACGGTGAGTTAAACAAGGTTTATGTACAGCATATATACAGAGGCGTTACAAATTCGGCACTGGGGCCGACAGAGACTCGAAGAGCCGAGCTCTCCTCTCTAACACATAGGTCTGCTCTCAAATAGGTCTGCTGTCAAAGGGGTCTGCTCTCGACGCGCCGCAGGGCTTCTTTTATATGCACCGGGTCCAACCCAAATGTCCAACCAGAAGCGCCGCTGGTCGTGAGGTTAGAATCCTCCAATGGGGTCGCCGCTCGAGCGGCCGCGTCATTCTTTCTCATCGAATCTGGAGAGGCTGCGCTGCAGGTGGCTGCACCCAAGGACGAGTGACGTCGCCAGGCATTTCGTCACCCCCCCAGACAGGAAGACGCCGGTTGTTTACTCGACGGGCTCGCTGGCTGCGCTGACTCACTGCACGTGCGCGCCAGAAAGGCGCCGCGCGTGTTTACGCCGTTGAGTTGTTCGCGTCAGGCGGGCTGGCCTTGAGACAGATTGCCTTTTTCAGAGACACGGACGTTCGCTGTGGACTCGCAGGCATAACAGCACCCCCGCCGCCAGACAATGCGCCGGAAAGACGAGCTGCTTCCACGTGGCTCGGATGTCAGGCGCGCTCGTTCGCCAGGTCCCTCCAGGTTCGCCTCCAGGGCCATGGGGAGAATGCAGCTCCAGACTCTGCTCCGGGAACACATACCATTCTTGAGGACGGATCCCAGCTCCACTGGCTTGTCGCCACAACTTGCCGGCCAGCTTCGCTCGTCTCTGACGATCCTTGGTTTCAGCACTTGTCGATGGTTCTGCAACTTGTCAAGAACGGATCGACAACAGACAACACACGACACAAGCAAGTGCCCTCGGTCACCCGATGAACACCAGACAAAGTATAGTACAACATATACCTAGCTACGCGTCTATCGGAATTTCGTTCCCTCTACATCAAGAGGCACATGTGGGACACAAGACTCTTAAAATGAGAACTCGAATTTTCACACGTACAACAACGCAACGAATTAGAATACCACATAAAGTTGGCCCCTTGAGATCACTCTGAACGAGAGCGCTCAGCCCAGGTCGTGATGAGGTCAAAATTTTGCCCTGAATCGCCAGCGAGAAACCGAAAGGTTGAGAAGGTACTAGCTAGAACGTACTGCTCAATGAACCTGCATTAGCGTATAGCTTTCCCTTTTTTTTTTTCTAGCGAACGTCAAAGTTGCGCTGTTGGAGTATCACGCTCCATCTCAGTAACCGGTCACTTTTAGGCGACGATACCTATGCGGTACCAACAGCTGCTCATACTTGCGACGTTCCACAGGAGAACAACGATACGGCTTGCTAGGGATTGGCTCCTCACAAGTTAGCTCGGTATCGTGTTCGATCACCGTCGTGTTTCCGTGACAGTCCGAAAGCACGTCTTCAAACAAGAAAACAATCCTTTTCAGGTCCTCCTTCTGGACTTCACTTAACCTAGGCTCTAGGTTCAACTCCTCCAAGGTTACCTCCGATCCCCTTTCGATTACATCACTAGAACTCAAAACTTCCGCTCCCTCTTCCTCTGAAGCACTTAAAAGTAAATTTACGACCGCTTGACGTTGAACGTATGGTTTCATCAATTTACTGTGATAAATTTTGTTCGGCCGCCTTCCTAATTTCACTTCATAATTCGTATCGGAAAGCTTAGATATTACTTTGGCGGGCCCTTCCCAATGAACCTCAAGCTTGTTCCTTTTGAACGGCCGCAGCAGCACTACCTGATTTCCTACTTCAAAAGCACGCTTCTTCGCCGATTTGTCATAGTACTCCTTGTCATAGTACTCCTTCGACAACACTTGTGAAGCTTTCATGTGGCTTTCCACTTGCGCTTTAATCGAGAGGTCCTCACGCTGCTCTCGAATGAGCGTCTCCCGATCAACCCTCGACAGCTCGCTCCAACTTTCCGCTACAGGCGAGAGCGTTTTACCCCTCTCGCTCTGGCTCAATGGCGCCACGTCGTCTCCCTTTGCTACGGAAACCGCACCGGTCGCTTCGGCGACGGGCCGCTCGCGTGACTGCTCACATGACTCACGCGGAAAATTTCCTCTCTGAGGTTCCATCGACCCGCCGACAAGGTCACTTGAGAGTTCACCGCATTGAACAAGATCAAGCTCCTGCGAAAGCTTCCGCGCTTGCGATCGCGTGAGGGCCATGTACGCTAAGTTGGGGAAGAACGATTTACCCTGCTCTTTGAGAAGCTGCTCTGAGTTGTTGGAGAAAAGATAAGGAAAACGATCGGGAAGCGCGGCAGACACAGCCGCTTCGGTGCGAAGCTTACCGAACGGGCCTTCAATGACAACCGTAGCGATTGGTAAGCAAGCACTCTGCTCCTCGGCGACTTGCCTGATCCACGCGCGTTCTCCTGTAAAGTCATCCGGAGACACCAATGAAGGACGGACAACGTCCATGGTTGCCGCTGAGTCTCTAAGTGCTCGGCACGTTTTCCCATTCAAACTAATTTCTTGGATATACGGTTCTAACAACCGCATGTTCTTTTCCGATTCTCGAATTGTTGCGAAAGCAAACTTTTGCTTACAGTTTATCGCGATGTGCCCTTCCTTTTTGCAGTTGTAGCAGATTAGTGGCTTCCGTGATTCAAACGCCCGTGTGGTATCAGTGCGTTGTTTAGGAACCTCACTCGATTTCTCCGCTTCCGTTTGCCCTTCCCCTACACTGTCCTTCGTAAGAGACGGGTCCTTCTTGAAATTACGGTGCGGAGCGGGTTTCCGTTGATCAGGTTTCTTTGAAAAGCCCTCTTTCCTTTCATCCTTTTCAACGCGCACTGCCCTGCTATGCAACTTTCGGCGAGTATAATACTCCTCAGCTAACTCTGCTGCCTTGTTTAGCTGTACTTCACCAACTTTGTCCTGCAGCCAAAGTTTGACATCCTCCTCGATGCAGCGGTAGAATTGCTCCAATGCAACGCATTCCACCACTTTATCGCGGTCGTCATAAACACCTTCGCCCTTGAGCCATTCAATTAAATCAGCTTTAAGACGAAACGCGAAGTCAACGTGTGACTCATTCCCCTTTTTAGCATACCGGAACCTTTGCCTGAAAGCCTCGGGCGACAACTTATAACGTCTCAAGAGCACTTCCTTAACCTCGTCATAGCTCTCAAACGCTTCCCTCGACAAGCAAGTTATCGCGTCGGACACTCCGCCGGGAAGAAGAGCTAACAGGTTCTGCGCCCAAAGAGACCGCTCCAAAGCGTTTCGCTCACAGACGTGTTCAAACTTGACGAGATACTTCGCCATGTCCTCGCCTACTACGAACGGTGGCAGTTGGTCCCGAATTCTATAACCGCTGACCTGAACTGTTGGAGAAGCTACGCTAGGCGCCTGCGAACACTGTAGTATTGCCAATTCTAGTCGCTTCAACTCGAGGCGCTCCTGTCTCTCGGCCTCCTCGCGCTCGCGACGTTCCCGCCTTTCAGCTTCTACACGTTCGCGAGCTTCTCGCCTTTCAGCTTCTTCGCGTTCGCGAGCTTCTCGCCTTTCAGCCTCCTCGCGGCGTGCTTTGATATCCACCCAGGCCTCATCGACTTCCTCAGCCGACACTCCCTCATCCTTCATGATCTCAAGGATCGCTTGCTTGCGTTTCGCACGGCCCAAAGTAATGCCGAGTTCCTCACAAATTTCGATGAGTTCCTTCACTTTAAGGTTCTCCATCGTTCACACTAGCCTCTTGCCCCTGTTAAGAATTTACTTGCCGTACCCACTATAAGTCTACTAGCAAGACGCGCAAGCAATTTTTCACACTCCCGTGTTTACCCCCTCCGCATTAACTTTGGTTTCAAAGCACTTCGACTTTGCTTGAAACGATCAAAGCTCACTCTAATGCCCTTCTCTCACACAGCCCTTCTCTAAACTACTATAACCTGAGGTAGAGTAGTCTGGTGAACTGAGGGGAAAACATCAGGCACTCACCGCATCGATGTCGCTGACGCCAGCCGATCCCGCAGCTGCCAACCACTGTTGCGAAGGCGCGCCTCCGACGACGTTACGAAGGGCGCTACGAATCTCACCGCTGCAACCAGTTTCGAATGACGGCGACGCCAACACGGTCCCGAAGGCGCCACTGCTTCGAATTCCACCGGGAAGGTCACCAGCCATTCGGTAGCGTAGGTTTCTCAGCTCGCGACTGCTTCTGCGCAGAGCTGATAGACGAACGGACGAGACGACTGTGAGTTAAACAAGGTTTATGTACAGCATATATACAGAGGCGTTACAAATTCGGCACTGGGGCCGACAGAGACTCGAAGAGCCGAGCTCTCCTCTCTAACACATAGGTCTGCCCTCAAATGGGTCTGCTGTCAAAGGGGTCTGCTCTCGACGCGCCGCAGGGCTTCTTTTATATGCACCGGGTCCAACCCAAATGTCCAACCAGAAGCGCCGCTGGTCGTGAGGTTAGAATCCTCCAATGGGGTCGCCGCTCGAGCGGCCGCGTCATTCTTTCTCATCGAATCTGGAGAGGCTGCGCTGCAGGTGGCTGCACCCAAGGACGAGTGACGTCGCCAGGCATTTCGTCACCCCCCCAGACAGGAAGACGCCGGTTGTTTACTCGACGGGCTCGCTGGCTGCGCTGACTCACTGCACGTGCGCGCCAGAAAGGCGCCGCGCGTGTTTACGCCGTTGAGTTGTTCGCGTCAGGCGGGCTGGCCTTGACACAGATTGCCTTTTTCAGAGGCACGGACGTTCGCTGTGGACTCGCAGGCATAACAATACACTCATTCAACTAACATGGGGATTGCATTTTTAATTCAAACATTTCCTTTTAGCCTAGTTTATAAATTTATTTTTCTTTCCGTCATGAAGGGTTACTAGGTACGAAATATATATCGTCATATGCCGTGTTTTAAAAGAGAATTGCACATTCGTTTAGGTATGCGTGCTTTGCCGAAGTAATCCAGTATGCAAAGAAAGTCCTTTGGATAACCACAAACGTACAAAAAAAACAGGCAATTTAAACATGTGTCCTTATCAATTATATCAATGTTCCTTTCAGTGAGCAGGCAAACAAGAGATAAAGGAAAGGCAAGGAGGCACCAAAAAGTTCTGGTCAGTACATACATGCATACATGCATACATTCATACATACATACATACATACATACATACATACATACATACATACATACATACATACATACATACATACATACATACATACATACATACATACATACATACATACATACATACATACATACATACATACATACATACATACATACATACATACATACATACATACATACGCACACTTGTAAATGAACTAGAAAGATTTGAGTGGCAGTAAGGGTATTCAGGTATGAAAACTTGCAGGCTAAACGAAATTAGTAAGTTATGGACAACTCGTGACTCAACTATTGTTTTTGGAAGTACATTAGGTGAACTTCTATGAGAACAATAAAAGAATTGCTAAGTGCTGTTCAGAAGAATAATTCGACTTTCTTTTTAATTCCGCATAGAAGACTTAGTACTGCTTAACTAGCTTTACGTAGCCGAGACACAGCGCCGAACGGCAAAGTTATCTTTCTTCCGTTCCTTTCTTTCTTGTAGTCGTTATCACTAGTATTGCTCTCAGGGAACAGCCAAGCAACCAGTCAACCAGTAATCAAAGTTATCTTAAACAATAAGTACTCACACAACCAACAGTAATGAACAAAGCACAAATATAAAAAACTATGCTAACAACAAAACAACTTCCCACAAGTATAGTGTGCCTAAAGCACCATTTACACAACAAAATGCACAAGGTGCGTTATTTGAACGAGCTACAAGTGGTTAATCATCGGCTCTTTTAGTGACGTACCATAAAACTTCTAGGAACGTGTCTCGTCGTACGGTTGTGATACGGAGTTTATCGACTACGCGTCGCGGAAAATGAAAACATATTACAGCGTCACGTCAGCGGCGTGCCCGTGCACGTGAGGCCGACACGCTGTTGACTATGCCCGCGCAATACAACGCCACCGAATGCAAACAAAGAAAAAAAATGTGTATACATTGAAACCTTCGAGCTCGGTTGCTCGAGTCAAGCGCACCTGACACGAAACTGCAGGATGTGAGTGGGGCGGAAGAAACCGTATAGTCACTCAATGGGTGAAAACGAGAATGGAAAAAGAAAGGGAAGGGAGACAAAAAGAATAAAGATTAAAAAGAAAGGGAGACCCGGACGGTCTACCGAAATAGGGGGCTTTTAAATCGAACGCCTCGCTTCACGCCCATGGTAGTACAGTCGACCTATGCACGTCAAAAAAAGCGGCTTCGCTCCGGGGCACTCAAGGTGCGAGGAAAGTGTTTGGCACCGTAGGCAATAATGTGGGCAGCCGTTTTAGAAAAGGAGTACAGGGATGCTCGCGAGTTCGCTTCGTCTCTGCTTTCATGTCGACATTGTCGTTGCTTTTTTTACTTACTTTTATTTATTTTTTTAATTCGGCTGTTTGCCTCTCTTCTTGTCACTCGACAATCGTACATACAGCGAGCCTCTCAAGCCTGTTTCTCGGCGCCCTATTACCGATCGCTTCCGTCAACAAATTTCCCTTCCTATACTCTCTCTCTTTCCTCGTTCTCTCTTTTCGATAACTCCCGTCTCTTCCCAGATGACACGAATCTTGAATTTCTATCGAGAAAGTCAGAAAGTTGCACGAAACGCGCGTATTGAAACGCCTCCAATCCCGAGATACCGTATTAAAAGATGTCACGAAAGAAGAGCGCTATACCTTTATTATGCTCACTCGTACCTCTTCCTGTGATCGAAGAAACTATAGCGGCCATCACTCGACCACTTTTGTTAGATTGCACGGCTGCAGAAAATATATATATATGTATGCATTGTGTGTGTGTGTGTGTGTGTGTGCGTGTGTGCGTGTGTGCGTGTGTGCGTGTGTGCGTGTGTGTGTGTGTGTGTGTGTGTGTGTGTGTGTGTGTGTGTGTGTGTGTGTGTGTGTGTGTGTGTGTGTGTGTGTGTGTAGAGCATCGAATCATATCTCATTAAAATTCTGTGTTTAAGAAACAAAAGGAGCCTTTATATTTACACTTCTTTCCTTCATTCATAAGGGGGCACGGGGGGTCTCTTCCGGCAGACTTGATGCCTTCAGATAGTATGCGAAGTACTACTGGTCAGCTTCCAGTTAATAATAAGACCACGTGGCTCGTTACGCCAACAAGCAAAAAAAAAGTGTTCCACACTCACCGTAACGGCGACAGGTGGCGTTGACGGACACTTCCACACTTAAATGCACATGTATACCCCATAAAAGTTGGCGGAGGAATGACCGCCACCGCAGCTCAGTGGTAGAGCATCGGGAGCGTTATTCGAAGGTCGCAGGTTTGTATCCTGCTGGTGGCAAGTTATCTTTTCGTCCACTATTCTTTCCTTTTTCACATTTACATTAGGATTAGTTCTAATAACTTTCCCTGTACTCTCTACGGCATCAGTGTCTGTTAGTTTTCTTTAATACCCAACATTAGGCAACAGTTAGCTAACTATGGTCAGTGCTTCTATTATGCGTCCTAGGGCACCTCATGACCGACATGAATCTGCTGTTGAAAATTGTGTAGAAGACGAGGAGCGACATTATCATTATCGGGGATTAGATCATTGTTTTCGAATAAAGAAGAGGTCAGCGATGGGCTTCGCGGTGGGGATGGCGGCTCGTCCTTTTCACCACGTTATTTCGGTGCCGAAACCCCGGAGAAAGAGACAAAGTGGACTTCCATGACTTCTCGACTGCATCTGCAATTTTCAGGACTTTTGTTGAAGGCGCCGTTACGTGAAGCTTGTGTACGAGGCGTAACCATCGCCGAGACCCAGATGGTAGAGAGTGACAGGCCGACAGCTGACGGATCATTGTTGGACCGACCTTCTGTAATGACTGGCGTTTTGGTTCCAACTTCACCACGTCACGCGGCCGGTCAGTGATTTTTCCCGTTGCCGACATTGGACCAGATCATGGAGGTCCTCTTCAAAAGCCGGAGTCAAGTACGCAAGGCCGTGACGCAAGCCATCAAAAACAAACAAACAAAAGCTTCATCATGAAACAAACAAAAGCTTCGTCATGCGGACGGCGGCTCGTCCCTTTCATATCATCTGCAACAACACTGTAATTAAGATGTTTTTAATTAATCAATGTCCTAAGTTACATTTTACCCTGATGATGACTTTCTATGATGGTTGGGTCTCGCTTCAGCACAACTGTGCGTTCCTTCTTTTTTGTATGTCTTTTTTTTACTTTTTTGCACGCTGTATGGCAGTCACGATGGCAGAGGAACTTAAAGTGCTGAAGCACTTGCCATAGAATGTCTCGCAATAAAAGTGGTTTGCTTACTGTTACACACCACAGAACACAAATATATTATCGCACGTGACAGTTAGTTGATTAGTAAGAGAACCTAATGATTGGTGTATCAATCTGTTGGCGAATTGATTTAGCGGTTCATTCTAGCTTAGCGTAGCACTTTTTACCGAAAGCTCCGTTTCATGGCCGAAAACGACAACGTTGAGCCAATATGCATGGGCCGAGAGATTCGTTGACCAGCCCCGGTATGACAGAGCTACTTCAGCGCCACATCTCGCCACTCAAAATTAACTTCAGTGTTACGCTCCTAGTTCAAGGTATGCGCTCTTTTCCGTGCAGGGCAAAGCAATAGCCATGCCATTCGCCCTGTGCGAAAAGAAATTGATAAAGTAACACAATCCACGTGAAAACAAACCAAAAATACGAATCAAAGTAACAATGAGGCGTCTCGCGGAGCACAGCAGGCGTTGACACGTGCGTCGGCTTTCCGGCCGTGCATACTTCTCCCCTTCTTCCGCAGTGCTGACATTCGCTATAAGCAGCGCCTCCCCCTTCTGACGTCTCTCCCAACCAGCGCAGTTACCTCGCTCCCTAGCTTCGCCCGCAACGAGATGCTACTGCGCGCGATTCCAGGCTAACAACGCGAGCGCGCGAAATCATCAGTTTTTTTGTTTGTGTGTTTATTTTTCATTACTTTTTTTATGACTGCACGGGTGCATCGCTTTCGCAGAACGAGTGAGAGGGGGGCGATTCGAGGGCCGTAAAGAACACGCAAATCACGGACGAACCACCCCGCCGTGTTATCTTTATTATATTTATACGATCGCTGTTTTTTTGTTTTTTTTTTTTTTGCGGACGGCAGCAGAGAAAAACCATATCAGGGGGTTGGGCAAGCAATCTGAGCAGCGAAAGCAATAAGAAACAAAACCAATCGAGCAGACGCGCTGAGAGCAGCGTGCGCGACTTAAGTTCAGAAGCGCAGCGGCGTTAAAGGGAGACAGCGACTTCTCTTCTTTCACTCGCATCTCCTCTCTGGCGCCGTCAGCGCCACCGAGTGTGAACCTCCCGAACCAGGGAAGAAGTGAAAGGCGGGCATTTCGTTCCGCGCTGCTGTGTTCGCCCTTCTACTGCACGCACGCACAGACCGTCGGTATACTCCCCTCTCCTTTCGACGGTGGCAGGATCCCGGTTTGATTGCTTTCAATTATCCGACAGCTGTAACCGGCAGGAGGATCGTGCACCCTCCGCGGCCTGTCCCGAGCACGGGCAGCGACCGACGTCCTCGTTGCTGCTATACTGCTGCAGTCGCCGCCGCCACCGTTGTGCCTGCCTCATGCGCTCGCGGTAAAAGTGAGAGCGTGGTTCCGCCCCGTACACCGCAATCATGCGCGCCACGCACGTGGGGAGGGAAACGAGTGAGTTTGTATTGAAAAGACGGCGACAGCGTGACGCCCGAACGGCAGACGCGTGCGCGGTCAAGTTCTCGCATATTACACCCGAAGAAGAGTACGGGATGGATCATTATCAATGATTGTCATCGACGTGCCGAACTGAGGTCCCGCACTCGGTTCAGTTCTTCGACAGTGATCAACCAATACAATTTCCTTGAGGACATTTCGTTACGTTACAGAGAGGACAATGAAAGTGAATAATTGGGTTACGCGTGATCCCTTGATGCAACAATTAGTTTGGCATGACGACGACTACAGCGTAATTGGCAGGGCCACGTTATTTAACCGCATTAACTGGAAACTCTGGACAATCAGACTCGGGTCCCGTACTTGAAAAAAAAATTGGCAGATCCCAAGTACCTTGGGAATCGACGTTATGCGAAGCATTGCGGAGGGGTGACAATGATGTGATTTTTTTACTGAGTGACACGTTATGAAACGAAGCCTGATATATGTACAAACGTTGCACGCAGAGACATATGTTGAACAGTTGCAGATGTTCATATAACCAGTTGTTTGCACTTGCGCAATGCTGCCAACAGGAACATGAGTACTAGCAACACCAGAAGCAATAAGCTGATATGAAGCGCTGGTGCTTGCTAGGATGGTAGCCCTGCAGGACAGTGCTACATAAATCCACTTCTTCGTATGGCCCCCAACTACAACTTAAGTTAACAGGGCATGACGGGTGTGTCATCGGAGTACATACGTACTGTTTATAAGATTGGATAGCCAGTACTACAACCACAATCGACGTTTCACGAACATTAGGGTCTATTTAAAAAGTTTTTTTTTTCATACCTGGAGTGGATCTGTGGTAGAATGCTTGATTGCACTGCAGGCTGCTTGGGTTCGATTCTTGTTGGCACCCTAACATTTATTATTTGCATTCGTCTGGTTCGCACTGCCGATGTCAGGTTTTTTTTAAGGTTCATGCGTTTAAATTGTTTGTTTGTTTGTTTGTTTGTTTGTTTGTTTGTTTGTTTGTTTGTTTGTTTGTTTGTTTGTTTGTAGCCTCTAATCCATGAAATAGTCCATGTCAGTCCTCTTCGTTCTTGGGCAGATACTAAGTGTCAATTACCTGTAACACATAGCCACGTACCAGTGGCACATACCCGGCAGTGGGTATGGGTCACTGTCTAAAGCGAAGTGTTTGACGATGTATGTGACGGTATTGTGACATTATTGAAGTCTTGAACAGCACGTCATATTCATCAAACCATCTCATCCTTTCATACTAATTTTGGTTCACACGAAGTTAAGGAAGTGATGACGAGAGAACCCCGACGTAAGCGGATAGATAGATAAATAAATGGATACGCAGATGAACGTCAAAGAGATTGAGGTACACAAGGGAATGCTTCGCGTTTAAAAAAAACTTTTGCAAAAATACTTTCCTGAAAAAGGCATAAGTAGGCGTTGTGCAAACTAGCCTTTAACGCAACACTTTCTCAAAATTCTTAGCTTAAAGGTTACCTTTTGCGAAGAATGGAGGTATTCTTCTGAAAGGAAAGAAAATCAACGGCGATTGTGATATCACCTAATGCGAATTCTGAGCGGAGGTGTTTAGGCGTTTCCATTGCGCGATTAGTCGTGGCAAATGCTTCTGCTTCAGTGGCGCACACCTCCACGCTTCGACGTCGGTGTCATTGAGTCTCTGCTCGAGCAGCTCGTTTAGCAGCAGCGGTATAGGGCGCAACTTCTACAGCAGCGTCACACGGCAGGTACGCAGACTATATATTAAGAAGAGAACGCCGTGAGTAGCGTGAATGACTGCTTCGTGCAGCCCATTTCACATCAACCACCGCAGATGGTTGGTAGAACGTAGCGCAACTGCCTCGGTAACCGAAGTACCGCGAGAGGCAGCGCGTGGATGCGTTTTACAACAGCACGGCGGCACGCACTATGTATACGGTGGCGCCGCGCGTAGCCGCCGCGGAAACATTTCTCGCCACTGTCGTTCCCTCCTCCGCTGCGCTGCACGATCACCTTCTTTGTTCTTCGTGGCTGCCGAATGTGCTGTTTCTATCTTCCCTCTCTGCTCTCTTTCATCTCCCCCATCCCTCTCCCATGCACAGGGTAGCAAACCGGCTGCCTATAGGCTGGTTAACCTCCTTGCCTTTCTTTTCCCTCTATTTTCCTTCCTTCCTGACGATGGCGGCAATGCTAAGCGCGTAAACGGCCGCCTAACAGCTGTGCTTAAAATAATCTACTGTGTTTGTGAATTCCTTATGCTTCAATACACACGTGGTTTCTCGCGCGTACGGATGGTACATTGCGTGGCACGAATTAGATTACAGTTGACCTCGACCCTCAGCCGACAAGTCATGAGACAAGCACTTCGCAAGTAAGTGTCGTAATTTGCCGAAAAATTGGCAGCGTGTCTGCGTATCTCGCTGCAAGTGTCGTTGAAAGACTATAGTCTTCTGTCGGCCATCCTACATCAATCTTGGTCTCATTCACAGCCATCCGTGATGCTGTTCTCGTACCATTTCCGTCCGGCCAGGTGACAGCACCATCATCGTCGGCAAGGGGCTTTTTTGTGCATTGCGTCGAGTTCTCAGCGCAGCGCAAGAAACACGAGGGTATTTACAATCACTTTCTGCAAAAGGAACACACCACCTAGTACTTACGTATTGACTTTGCGCTTCAGATATGTGTAATATTTGCTCTTTGATCTATAATGTTCACAACCATGAACGCCGCCACCACCAGTTCAAGATGGCTGGGCAAGTGCTCATGCGTAGGCCGGGTGGCTGAATTGTGTGACAGACAGACAGGCAGGCAGGCCAAAATTTCTACGTTCAACTATCCCTGGAAAGACTGTCACCTTTAAATGTCACCGAATAAAGGCGCACCTTGTGACAGCCCTTATATCTGAGTATCAGCTCACAGGTTCCACAAATAACACTAAATTTATTAAGTTATTAACTCCCTTAGGTAAAGTTATTAAGTCCCTTAATTAAGATGGAGTCCCATGAATCGCGAACACCTTAATAAAAAATGGCTGCAGAAAAAAAAAGTGGCCAATAAACCAATAGACATGATTGCAGCTTATATGAATGTGGTTTCATTTTCCTTACATATTACCTTCAATACGTGAAGAGACTCATTACGGAATTCCACGCAGATATATAACCAAGCGGCTGTAGATGATAAAAATATCTTTCAGATCTTCCAGACTATTTATCTTCACGGTGTAAGATCCGGCATCGCATTCGCAATTCACTTTCGCAATGGCACTACAGGCGCAATCTTTAATTACGTCTTTCCTACAATAGCGGCTCGAAATTCCGATGACCACCTCACGACTGCCATAATTTCTTTAACAAGCGCCCCTTTCTAGCGCAGCTATTCGGAGGGTGGGCGGAAGAAAAGCTGTTTTAAATTTTTACAAATTAAAAAAAACAGTAACTACTCTCACAAAACCCCAGAATAATGAATAATGTTAGCGAGAGCGTGGAGGAAGCGTGAAAGATGCAACCAATGGACGAGCAGCTTTTCTTTAATATAAATGACGGGCGAAGCATTGTCCCAAACAACCAAATACAAAAGGAGAAAGAAACAAATCCCTGTAGAAACTGAGACCTCCCCCGAGGCGAATCGGTGATGAAAAGGAAGGCGAAGCCCGAGCCCGAGTCCGGTGGGAGCATTAAAAAAAAACGGCCTAACTCCGAGGACGCGTCCACAGTGAAGCGCCGACGGAGACTATTTAAACCGTTTTAATAACAATGGGAGTCATCCCTTCTTTCTCCGCTCAATCTCCTTTCCTGCGTTCCCCTTTTTCCTTCTCTCCTATCCCGATTCTCCCCTCGCCGCCAATTATCGGAAAGAACCAGGACGTCGACGGCAGCAGTGCACCCGCTGATCGCTTCCTAATGGCCCGCGCGCCGATCTCTAAAAGGACGATCCACCACCGCGCGGAGCCCGCGTGCATTCTGTGAAAGAAATATAAAAAGAAACGGCCTCGTTATCATTCCCGCGTCGCACACCACAAGCTCGGCTTGTTTCCTCTCTTTCCAGCAAAAGAGACCCCCCCTCTCCCGCCCCCTACGGACTGCCTTTATTTAGCAGCCCCGTTTGGTGACCATGCGCTTGGTCGCAGAATCGCAGTTGCTATTTTATTCAATGGACAGAACGAGTGGCTCGCGCGTCACTCCGTTTGCCCCACCGTTTCGCAACAGAGGTCACACGTGCATTATCTATCTTTCCTCCTCCCTCCTCTCTCTTTCTCTCTTTCCTTATACATAGGCATCGTCGCTTTCTCTATCGCGCCCGCCTGTTTTCTCCTTTTCTCACTCCTTTCACCGCTGCCTTCGCGAGGGTTCTCTGTGATGAGCGCCCAATCGGGGAGAAGAGGTGTTAACGGCATAAGTGTGCCTCCTCACCCGTTTTCGTCGCGGCTTGATCACCGTCGTTAGCGGTCGTTATCTGAGGTCAACGGTGCGCGAGAGAAAGAGAAAACAAACGTGTCATTTATTTCATGTGCCAAAATAAAGCGAGCATTGCCAAGAAAGGTTGCTTCTTTGCAATGCGAGGTTTATAAAGGTGAAGCAAGTTTCCAGTTCAGCAAGCGATCTTTGGATTTTTATAATAGAACAACAGCGAAATGGTAGCATGAGTAATTGAGGTTTTCACCGTCAGGTGATCATAATGGTGAAAACTTTGAGTAGCGGAAAGATAAAATGAGTGTTTAGCAAGGGGTTTTGCAGCTGTTTCTGTCTCTTTTTTTTTTCACCACTATAGCTCGCGCTCAAGCGTCATTTGCCGAAATTGTCGCAGAGACGTATTTTGTATCGTTGGTTTAAACAAACCAGGTAAGCTGCAACTTACAGTTACTTATCCTCACAGTTTTATAATTGCTTCCCCATAGTCTATCCATGTCACGGCAAATAATTTAATCGACTACACCACATACAGCCGCACCGTATCTTCAGGAGAAAAAAACGATTACCTGCTGCGAGGCATAGTTACAAGCCAGAACAACTTCTTATCCTGCTTGGCCGTTCATCTTGATTTACCATTCTCAGTTACTAAACCAGGTGCTAGGTACGGTCGGTAGGTTTCGATTTTTTTCTTGCATGAGTTCACCTGCTTCTGTTCAAGCGCTTTTCTTTCCCATTTCGTAAGCTCCTTCGTTCGATTCATTTCGTTATTTGCTCGTTTGTCAAAGAGGCGCTTAGAGGCCGTACATTATTTCTAACAGGTGCATCTTGCTGTCTAAACTTCAGCTACATTAGTATGCTAAAAAAATCATGCGAGTACGAAAGCGAAACAAGTCTTTTCGAGCACCGCGTCTGATCGCTGGCGCCTAGAATACAAGCTGACATAAAAAACTTTTCAGGCCCTTATTTGTACGACTCTCCCCGGAGACAACAAATGCCTAATATGGCTATTTGCCTTGTTTGAAGCCGTTTCATGTTCGAGAAGCGCGAAAAAACACGGACACAAAGCAGAAAACAGACACCGAACAGGCGCTTCCTATAGTTGATTTTATTACGGGGGAAACTTAATCTTTTTTATTCGTGCAGAACTGCGCAAACCGCTTCTGCTACCACATCAGCGCACCTACTAAAATCACATCACGTGCAGCCACTTGTATGTGGTACAGACTGGCAGGTATGTGAGCACGAGATTAAGAGAACGCGTGACCAGCTTAAAAGGGCGTCCTAACACACACACAAAGCCTCTCACAGTAACACATTTGAGTCTACCTCCAGCGTATAGATAACACTGTCCCTCTTCTTACACGCCATAACCCGACATCAAGAAAAATTGTTGGAGAAGCGTTTTTCATTTCAAAACGCAAAGATGATCACGTAAGTCATCCTTCAATATCCCTATCAGAGCAAGAGATATCCCTAACTTCTGCTTTCTTTCTGATTGTATTTTCAAGTAGCTTCTGTAGGTGCGCTGACGTGGTACCAAAGTGCTTTGCTCAGTTCTATACGAATAAAATCCCGAGTTTTTCGATAATAAAGTCAGTTGTTAGAAAGCGCCTGCTCTGTGTTCATACTCTGCTTCGCACCCGTGTTTTCTCACGCTCCTTAAGCACGCAAAAATGCTCTTATCCTCTCAAATGATTACCTATCTGTCTGTAACCCGTCTTTTCTCGTTTACAGCTTATTTGGCATTAGTATACTGTGACCGTATAATGATGCCAAATTCATAATTTTGGTATACCATACCACTATACGTACGTCACTAATTGTTTTTTTTTTCATCTTTCTTTCTCGGGCCTATCAACATCTCTAAGAAATTATCTTGATAACTTTGCTCCCATAGAAGTAACATAGAACAGCGAAAATCCCACGGCCTTTAACGCTTCCAGCCAACTCTCGTACTAAATAAAGCAATATATTCTCCCATCCTACTGCACTTGCGTACCTGGAGTTCCTGTAAGTGTCTTTTTGTACTGTTTTACTCTTTTCTCTAGAATCGCTTTACATCACCCTGAGTACTAAACATACCCGACGTCGGCGTTGTTAATTTCAGCGCTGAAAGTATATTATTCTTTCCAAGTCAACGAGGTATCACTGTCTTTCTAATGGAAAAAGACCGCGATTCAAGGGGCCTCGATTCGCGAGCACTCGCCACTAACTTCGACCCTTCAGTCGAGCGAGAAGAGGCGGAACCTAACGGCGCGTAACACCGTCTTTTTTTTTAATCTTCATTTGTTACCATTTCTTTTTCCTTTCATTTCAACCTATATTCTTCCGAAGCAAAGCGTCGGCAAGGCGGAATTAAAATATGCACGAAGTCGAAACTCGCCCCCTCTTTCGCCTCCCGCTTCTTAAGCGCGGTTTCGCTTCGTACTGCTTTCTTTATGATAATAACGTCGCCGGGAAAGTCAATCTTTTACGGCATAAGGTGTACGCTCTCCGAGGAACGCGAGAAGAGCGACCAATGCCGTCAAAGATAAAAGCGAAAACGGGAGCGCAAGCAGCGGACCAAAACGAAGATGTAGGGGAGGTAATAACCGAAGCAACGTTATAGTATATACCGTACCCGTCATAAGTCACCGCAAGAGCCTCCCGTTTCTTCGGCCGCACGCCCTGCTGCACTGAAACAGGTTTCACTCGCTTAAAGTCTGAATGTTTCCGCCTGCTTTATTTATTTATTTTCGTTTAGTTATTCTTCGTTTTTCATTCGTCCCTTTCCTCGCGAAGTCGACATAAATATTCTCGCGGAGTAGAACTCGCAACTGGTCGACCGCCTGTACGCTCGAGGAGAGCCGAAGCTGATGAGTTGCCGACGAAAAACGTAGAAAGCTGAAATGGCATTGCAGAAGGGTGGATGTATATGGTAGGCGTACACCTGGGCGGAGAAATGATGGTAAGGGAAATAAATATGTCTAACGAAGGCAAAAACAAACAAAAATACATGCCAGGAGCTAAACAGACAAAAGTATGGAAGTAAGAGCAGCGGACCGGTAGCACACGAGCGGCATAATTTAATCCTCAGCGGTGAAATATGAGCTAATGCTACTCTTTCAACGTTTCCATTTCGCCCTCGGCAACAGCAGCAGCAGCAGTAGCATTGGTACGTATAGCGTGTCTCTTTCATAACCTGCAAAATTCGTGTACACCTCCTACAGCCTGGATTCAATTTGCAAGGCCCTATTCCCCCACTATTTTCCTCTCCATCTCTCTCGCTGCTTCTTTTCTCTCCAGTCTTGCCTACATCACCAGTCTTACACGCGTCGTTTCAGTTTAAACGTCCGGATTTATTCCGCGCGCCTAATTCTTTAACTTTTTTTTTTCTAGGCTAGCTGTTCGCGGGTCTCATTTTCTTAAATTGGGCGCCAATCGATGAGAACGCGAGCAGCATGGATATACACAAGATTGCGCAACGTGCCACTCGTGCATTTCAATTTGCCTTCCTCGTGGATTATTCTGATTCCTTGGCACTTACGTGCGTATTTGGTTTCGATATTGCTCAATACTATCGGACAAGCGGACGCCTGTAAGTAATATCTGTCGCGGTCCAAGTTCTCTAGTGTGCCTTGGTTTGGGCATAAAGTTACATACGGAGGAGAGACCAGCAACGGCTTAGTCAAGGCAAGGCTAGATACTGTTGGTGGGTTGAAAAGCCCTTTGTACCCGAATTCCCCTGTAATTCTCAACATCGCCATCACCTAACTCGCAGTTGTTTGAGGCTACGTAAGAACGGGGATGATGCAAGCTTGAACGTATTTCTGGGCGTAAAAGACGAGCCGTGCATCTAGGCGAAATGTTGCCGCTGGTTCTCATTCCTTCAGCAGTTTAATACCGAGCACGCGCATGTCAACATAATAGCCTCATCATCTCGGAGTTCCATTAGTCGAACCTGCTGCAAACTACCCAGCACAAATTAAAGCTGCACACATGCAAATAGTACGGTCAAACATGCAAATTTTCACACAGGTGAAGAGGACATTGAGGGAACTATGCCACCAGTCCAACACAGTCAGGTGCCTATATCGTAACTGGTAAGCTTTATGGACAGGCCTCGTTGTGCGTTTCAGAGGGCGATAGTCGTGATGGGCTCACCTAGACACGTATGTAGACAGCGAACGATGTAACATACCAGAGCAGTACTAAAACAAGGGAAGAGTTGGGACAAGACAACTAAGCCACATGTATACACGCGCATCGACACGTGGCCTCCAATATTACTTGGCATCACGATGTCAGAAGAAACGAGGAAACGTTAGCATAATTACGGTATGAGACGAACCCATCTCCCCTCTCCCCCCTCTCTTATCACCCTTTAATTAGTGTATCCCGCTATTATTTTATACTATGCGCCACCATGCATGAATTCTCGTGTGGATTCACACATGGTGTGTCCGATATATAAACTGTTTTTATATGTGTGTTCGCAGGTTCACGCCTCTACATGAGTACGCATTCACAAGTGTGTACCACTATCTCCATTTTCGCATACGTCTGAGAAATGTGTGTGTGTGTGTGTGTGTGTGTGTGTGTGTGTGTGTGTGTGTGTGTGTGTGTGTGTGTGTGTGTGTGTGTGTGTGTGTGTGCGTGCGTGCGTGCGTGCGTGCGCGCATCCTATAACGCCTAAACTACGAGCTAAATTGCTGTAAATATATGCGCAAGTACGCAGAAGCATAGTACGAATGAAAGTTTCAGTTTTACTCCCGCATCTGCCGAAGTTATGTGTTTTAATGCGATAGCGTTAAAGAGCTCGTGTCGCAAAAAAACCCGCCGCCGGCGTCGGCCCCGTTGGTTGTGAGAGGAAAATCGTCTGTGCGTCTATGACCTAAAAATCAAGTTACTGAGATAGCCGCGGGAGGCCGTTACTTGTCCACGCGTGCGCACGCGATCACACTGAAAAAGCCGCGCATTCGCAGGAAAAAAAAGTGCTCAAGGTCACGAGTGCGGTAGTTTCTTTGCCCTGCCACCCCTTTCTGCTTAGCTTCCAGCGCTTTCGTCGGGACGAGAGAACAGATAATGCAATTGCAGCATGCGACAAACCTTTGTAGCTCCACTCGCACTGGACGGATTCTTAAAATTTTTGTGGCGTTGAATTCGTGAGGCAATAAGCTATTCCAGTGAATTCACTCCATGGTTACTTCAGGGCCCCTTTAACGCATTTTGTTCGACATGTTTCACGACAAAAACGAGCCCATTCGGCAATGATAGCGCGCGCAAGTCCAATCTACTGTGTGCGTGTTTGTGTGCGTGCGTGTGTATGTAACAAAACATATTAATAACTATGCACTTAGCGGTTGAAGGGCGCACTAGGGGCCGGATTTCGCTATCGCGTTCAACTCTTGAAGGTGAAGCTTAAGGGTCCCCTAATTTTTTTTTGTTTCCCTTGGTGCACCGAGCCATTCCTTGGTGGCGGCGAATTTCCATTCAAAAGAGAGCTCGACAGAGAAGACCACCCCCCGGGTCATATTTCTCGGCTGCCGCCCTGAATCGCTGGCGAAGTCTTCTGTCAAGCCGCTCAGAAAGCGGCGTATGCATATAGTTCACCTCCGCTTCCAGATGGCGGTAGCAGCGTCGTTTATTTTGCCGAACCAACGCGTCCGCTGCATGCAGCCCCGGAATTGATTACCACTCGAATGTATATATCGTTTTATCCTTTTCAACCTCTGTTTTTTTTTTTTTTGCCCTTTAACATTTTGTCATCGTTCACCTTTGTCAGTATAACAGAGCTCCCACGCAGAAATAAAGCAGGGGACACTATATTTCTAGACTATCGTTTTCTGAATTCAGACCACTTCAGTTATATATACGCCCGTGTATATTTATCTCTGGCACCAAACATTTCGTTCAAAAAACGCGCATTTTCAAAGCCAGAAAGCAGAGCAACAGGCCGACTTCTTTCATATCCAGTAGTGATATATAAAATACGCGCAATGACCCTGGCTTTCAATGGAATTCGTAGATAGCTCTTTTTCCCTCATTTCTGCGCAAGATTGCGCCACGTGCCGTACAAGATTGCGGCACGTTGCGCAATTTTGTGTATCCACGCTGCTCGCGTTCTCATCGAATCCTGCAGAACACAGGTTTGTAGGATTTAGTACCCAAAAAAAAACAGAGAAAAGAACACTGTATTATACAGCATTTAGGCAGCTCAATGTTTCTCGTTTCAGAGCTGCCTATACCATGTCCCTTCCACCTCAATCTTTCAGTCACTTTTCTTTTTGCTCATTTCCTTTCTTTTTTTGTTGGTTACAAAGTGAATGTCTTGTGCTGTGAAATATTTCTCCCTGACTCCAATCACCAGCAAGAGTCCTACGTGCGTTCCAGAGGCAGGTGGGCGTACTCTTTGGGAAGTGAAAGCAAAAAAAAAAACATAACAGCTGCAGACAGAGACATCAAGAAAACAACTGAAAACAAAGCCACATTGAGTGGTGCACCTACTGGGCAGCGAGAATGCAAAACTGAAACCACAGCTACAGGTAGGTTTGGACTCTCGAGGCCAGAGCTGACGGGATATGTCCATGGTTGCAAAATCCGCTGTGTTCTCGCGATATATCGGTCCGACTAACTCATACACTTTAAGCACGCCGAAACCTTTGCGAGCCGCCAAAAACCCACAGAATAATGCAGACCAAAGCCTTAATGTATTGTTTATTCTTTCGATGACTCAGTGACGCCAACAACGTGAACTCAGCAACAGTGCGTTGTTTGCATTTAGCGCTACTAAACCAAGAGAAATATGCGTCAGAGAAACTACAGAATGGTTTCATAACGAAAAGGAACAAAAATCGGGTCCCTTTTCCCCTCCCTCCATCCAGCAAACTAAACGGAGCTCAGGCCATTATGCCAAGGCTTCTACTCACAAAAACATATCCTAACTCGCTGTAACACGATTCATCCGGAGTTCTCCACTCAAAAAAATGTGCTGAATGCAATGACACCATCAACTCTGGCGTTGCTCGCCGTTACGCAGAGACAAGGACAACGCTGAAGAGTGGCGGGGCGCAGTTCCACAATGTCTCACATTAGAGGGACCATTATAACTTTGCTGGCAACACTATCATGTTCGGCGATCACCAACGCGCTGAGTTCCAGAAGTGGCATCAAGAATATTTTCTTTTGGTTTCTTTGCTCGAAACTAGTACAACAAAAAACACACACTATAAGCATACATTTTGGACCTAATATTTTATTTTCTTAATGCAAGAAATGATTCGGCCTGGTTCCGAAATAATTACTTTTAACTACATGCTAATCAACAATAAGTGCTCCAACTGACAAAAAATCACAGGAAATCCATGGAGTGAACGCTGATGAGTGAGATGAAACGCCCGTCAGTCCGTCAGTTTGTCCGTACTTCCGTCCGTCCGTTCGTTCTTGCTTCCGTCCATCTCTGCGACCGTCCGTGTGACCATTCGTGCGTCTGGGCATCCGTCTGTTTGTCTGTCGGTCTATCAGTCCGCCCGTCTGTCTAATCGTCTGTTTGCACGTCTGTCCATCCATCCGTCCATCTAGTGAACACTCCAAGTACCACCATCTCGCATATTTTCTTCATATATTCATCATATTCAAATACCGCCATTCAGCGAACATTCCAAGGACTAAACGAGAGGTGGCTACCTACTACCATAGAATTTTCTAAATATTCACTACAGGGAACTCTGGCGCTAGTGTCTATGGGAGCTGCAACGCATGCACGGCGCTTCAGTGAGCATGGGAATGACGGGTAGTACACGGATTTGTCTAATCCTTTAAGGCCCCTACAGGGGCCTTATAATCTTTGTACTTCTGGCTCCATCTGTGTTTGTGTGGCTTGAAGCTGTTTTCTCACGAAACAAAAATCAGCGGTTGTCATTCTTTTAGGCTTACCATTTCAAATCGGGTCACGAAGTTCAAAAGGATTCATTTTTTCCTTCGAAACTAGACTGAAACACACTGCAGGAATGAACGAAGCCACAAGTGCAATTCGCCACCCGCAAGAACAAAAACTAGGCAAATCCGTGTACTACCCATCATTCTTGTGGTCGCTGAACTATCGCAGCACCAGAGTCCCGTCTAGTTAATTTTAGGAAACTCTATGCCTACTACTACTACTACTACTACTACTACTACTACTACTACTACTACTACTACTACTACATACATACATACATACATACATACATACATACATACATACATACATACATACATACACACACATACATACATACATACATACATACATACACATACATACATACATACATACATACACATACATACATACATACATACATACATACATACATACATACATACATACATACATACATACATACATACATACACATACATACATACATACATACATACATACACATACATACATACATACATACATACATACATACATGCATGCAGATACATACATACATACATACATACATACATACATACATACATACATACATACATACATACATACATACATACATACATACATACATACATACATACATACATACATACATACATACATACATACATACATACATACATACATACATACATACATACATACATACATACATACATACATACATACATACATACATACATACAAAGCGACGCACGACTCACGGCTTAAGGCGCTTCGCCCCTGAACCAACACATTCCTTTATTTTCTTTCTTGGAATGTAATGAATCGTGCCGTACGAATTTGACGCATTTGTAGACAGCGCATCGGGATTCGCGCATGAAGGGCCTATGTCACGAAATAAAGGGACACGCCCCGCCGTGGTGGTCTAGTGGTTATGATAATCGACTGCTGACCCGCAGGTCACGGGATTGAATTCCGGCCGCGGTGGCTGCGTTTTCGGTAGAGGTGAAAAATGCTTGAGACCCGTGTCTCTCGATTTGTGTGCGCGCTGAAGAACTGCAGGTGGTCGAAATTTCCGGAGCCCTTCGCAACGGTGTATCTCTCATAATCACATGGTGGTTTTGGGACGTTAAACCCCAACAATTATGATTACACACAGGTGCACTGTGATTGGTAGGAAATGCCACCGCCGAGTATCGCGACGTTTGCGTAAGAGGCATCGGTGATGACGAGGGAATGAGGGGCACCTGTGGCCAGGGGCGTAGCCAGGGGCTAGCACGCCGGACCCGTGACCCCACCCCCTCACCTCCACCGGCATTTTTTTTTTTTTGCTATGGAATAGAGAGCGAAAAATGACCATTTCAAGGGCGGAATCCTGTCCGAAATCAAAAAGGTCCGTCCCCCAACCCCCCCCCCCCTAAAAACGTTCTGTAGCGAGGGGGCCAGGTGCGCCGAAAATTATTCGACGCATCGATTCGTCCGTGCACTCGATGAGCCAAAACTTAGCCATATGCAAATTTGCTACAGTAAACGTGAACAGTAAGAGAAGAAAAAAGTGGCACTATTTTGAAGGAAACATAAGAAGGAAGCGACGGTAATGGAATATGTAGGAGCCCCGAGAACAGAACAGGAAGCACAGCCTTTCATTTCCTTTTATAATAGACAGCGTGGCCAGAGTGGCCTAGATATTCTAGGTCACTATAGCGTGGCCAATCCGCCTTACGTGTATGAGCCAGCTTCTTTTGAGTGACATGAGCAGATCTGTGCAAACAGGTAGAATACAATTTGATGACATTTTTCCTAAGAATTGCAAACATTAGCCCAGTAGATACTTATATTGCATTTCGGAAGACCATTTTTCTAGCTTATGGAAACGCCTGAAGTGATAGCAACAGATGCTATATATAGTATGTGAAAAAAAGGGCAGGGTTTGTAATCGCATTATCTCTGAATTGGTCTTTTTCGATTCGTTTATCCGATTTTACTCCTATAGATCATGCGGAATTACTTGATATTATTTTAGTCTTAAGGATATTACCCCTATCAATATCAGAAGCCGCCATTCTGACAGGCAGTCGATCCGTCTGTTTCTCATTAACTGCTTCATTTTTTTAATTTATTAGAAGTGTTTTATTTCCTTATTCCAAGACGTGGATTACTCGCTGAGTGTGGGTACCAGGGAACAAATGAATATGCAGATGCACTGGCACTTGCATTTCATAATGGTCCTATAATGTCTATTTTGCCGACGCTGGCGTTTGTAACTGCGGCGAGATTTCAAAAACTTGCCACGACGAAGAACTTCGCTAATTAGGTCTGCATTGTCAACCTCCGAGTTCCCTCACCTCAGTTATTGTTGGAAAAATCGATGGTGCTCCTTCAGAAGGGCCGAGATATTACTTACGAGAATACGATGCCGAGTCTCCCCACTACACTTTTACCTACACAGGCCTGGTCTGGTGGAGTCACATTTATGCCTCCATTGAAATGAGAGTGAATCTCTGGATCATTTCTGATCAGTTCTTTCTAACATGCAGATTATTCACCAATCAGACGAAAAGACTTTTAGACGAACCGCTTCGATGGTTGACATTAAATTTATTCCCTCCGGTGCTTCTTTCCTTCGGGGCTACCGTGCATGTTTTTTTATAGCCCCAGGAACGTTTGCGTAGCCGTATGCGATTTTCCACGAGAGACGAGACGAATCGAATGCTATGTTCATCGAATTCAAAAATATTTTTGAAAAAAATTGGTCATCCTCTTTTATCTATTAAAAGAAACTTAATTTAAGTCAAACATCTTCATTAAAACATTCGCATTTTCTTTCTTTTTTATTGCGGAATAATCTAGCAAATGATTTCAATACTGCATATTACTTATCAATATGAAATTATGAACAGATTCTTTTATGTCGCAGGGCACCACTCGTTTCATGACCGTTCCCCCATGATGGGTTGCGCCAGGTTAAAGGGCAATCAATCAATCAATCAATCAAAACAAGAGTGTGTCGCCTGCGACACCTGCGCCACAGAGAAGGAAGCTTTCAAATCATTGCCTCTTCGAAAAGGGCCCATTTGAGTGGCTGCGGGCGCGTCATAATCGACTAAGCCGACGCGCGCAGAGGTAAGTGCGCAGTGGAAGCAGCGCCTCCCGCACGCTTTCATACGCGGGATTCCGGTCAAGTTCCTTACTCGGTGCCCTGCATGCATAGAATGGTCGAGGTGGCGGCACGTCTCGCAATGCATGACGTAAGAGCACGCGTGTCGGCACTTGGCGCGGGCATCGACTTCAGTATAAACGACACAATGAAATAATCCCTTGTTCGGAAGGGAAAAAAAATACAGACTGACGGAATATCTGGCATGACGCGCCGTTGAACGAATGATTGAATGAGACACTTCACGGAGAGGATTAGAACTAAACCTTTAAGATATAGCGTACTTCGTAGCAATGCGAAAAATGAAGAGGAGAAAACGGAAGAGGGCGAGAAGCTAGCGCAGACAGTACACACCGTGCCTCAATCGAGTGCTTCGCGCTGCGCCCTCGTTGAGCGCCGCAGCATCTCTGCAATAGATGAGGCAGCGGCGATGAAAAAGACGGCGAATGGGAAGGAGAAATCCCACTCCCGGCGCCGAACGCATGCATGGCTGTCAACCACAGCCGCACGGCGGCATTGGTGGCACGAGCCGCGCAAAAAGGGGAATACAAAAGAAAAGCAACGACAGAGCGCGGCAGTGAGGTCGGAAAAATGAGGGGGGGGGGGGGGAGGGGAGTCCTCCCGAAGCTAGGTCTTCGACTAGAGAATGGCATCGCTAAAACGCGACTACAGTTGAGTCTACCGTTGGCTCGGATGGCAGATTGGTTTATTACTCTGGGGACATCATATTTACACGCGCATAATGTATTTGCACCGGGACGGTCTACACCTCCTAGCAGCGCCTCGAGAGGCCGATTGATATCAATGGATTTAGACGACTACATTCACTAACAAGTGCGTTAGGAGGATGCTCACCATTTTCTGAAGATGCATTTCAGGGTATACGGTCTAAGTAACTTCTTTACGTGAGGGGCTTCTCAAACTTACTATAGGTCCTTCCTTAATTTTTCTTTTTAATTTGCGTGCTTTACGCACTCCAAAAGAGTGTGGCACCACACTGGATAACCGCTTGTGAGATGCAGCTAAGTGCGGTGATATATGGAATCATATATGGAATATATGGAATATATGGAATATATGTGTTAGTACATATACTGTGGGTAGAAATGGGTGTGCATGTGAACGTTTATTGCAGTGTGAATTGCTGCAAGCAAGCTGTATACTGTCATGTTACTTCAACTTGTTTCAGTGCGATGTTACGTTTCTTTTTTTTTTGTTAGCTAATTGTTCATTGTGGGTAACCTTCGTTAGTACTTCTTTTTCACTGCAGAACTTACCGATATGGAGTGGTCGGAAAAATATGAATCTCAACCTCACCTCAGCAAAACAGTTACAAAAAAAAACAGAACGGAACAGACGACTACGTCTGCGTATACGCAGTTCGCTTGTTGATGGCAGCTAATGGATTGGTAAGGTGGAATCAACCAATCTTTCAGCAGCGCCTGGACAAGTTAATGTAGCAACAAGTATGCGCAAGTGAATGCAGCACTGCGGGTTTAGAAGTTAACTCCGCGTATGTACACTTAAGGGGTCAAAGAAGCGTATGCTAATATGTTCCTGCATGTACATAAGAGACCATTATAGTAACGCAACCTTCATACAACGCTTCATATATCGCTTACTCACTGTCATTTGTACATGAAAGTTGGAAAGGTGTAGTATATGACCTCGAACATCTGCTACAAGAAACGTACTTCGATATGACGTGTTGTCTGAGTTATAGTTCATACAGTGTTTAATATCGGCACTAAATCAATATGTAATCTGTTTCAATTCAGATGCTTCAAGTGAGAACTAAAGTTGTGAAAAAACAAGGTCGAAAGCTGGGCTAGTTCGTACATGATCGAAAGTGCCAAAAAAAAAAAAAAACAATGGACATAGGTATATAGAAGACGATGGCACAAAGCTGAATGCGTTATTAGATTAGTTTTTGAGTGGCCTTAGATGGGCTTCGCATATAGTGTAGAATGATCGTGTATTACGGCGCTGAAACAGTGCAAAAACAAATTAAGCTGCGGTAACACGCAACACAACGGAGTCCCGTTTTCGCGCTGTTTCCACGCGGTATGATCAACCAACTGTCCCTTCCAAAAACCCTATCTTTATCTTTTAAGTTTACCCATCCCATAATAGCATCGCATA